>NW_007577910.1:344978-423266 GCF_000690725.1 Stegastes partitus
ATATATATATATATATATATATATATATATATATATATACTGATTCAGCTCCACTGTCACAATGACATGCCCTCCGCCTTTGGCTCCACCTAGTGGAGCAATTTTTTTTTCGCTTCACCTGTTTCTGTGCCACAAGCCAGAGGGACAAGGGACCAGGTGTTCTGCATCACAATCAGCTGATTGCTCCTGCTGCGGTGAGGCGTGGCTTGCCATTCACTCTCAGACCTGCATGCAGTACTTAAGACGCCAGCAAGCCACAACTCGACGCTGGATCGTAGTAAAACCCAAGTTAGTTTGTGCTCGTTTGTGTACTCTGCTCGTTGTTTTGATTCTGCTTCTAACTCAACTCTCCTGTGCTCCAGTTTTTGCCACGCTCGCTGCTTTCTGAGATCCACCATTCATTCCCTCCTCCTCACCGTTGGGTTCAACTGGCTCCAGCTCTCCATATCCTCTGTGTCCCTCCGCTTAAGTCATCTGGTCCACCTCCGTCTCCCCCACGCTTGTTCTCTGTACTGTAGTTTTACCTTATCTCTCGCCTACTCAACCAGTAGTTGTTATTTATAGGTTAGTATTCTTCACAGTAAGTTTTTTGATTAAATTCGTAAGTATTGTTCGCCGTCCAGTAGTTAATTCGCTGGTCCATTAAGGGAACCTAGTTCGTCATTTTGTATTGTTTCATTATTTGTAAATAAATTGTTTCATAGTATTCTCTGCTTGGCGGTCTTTTGTCTGCGCCTGAGCCTATGTTTGTCAAAACCGTGACACACAAGGACCGGTACAGGAAATCTTTCCTGCCCAGAGCAATAACCCTTTAGAACACCTCACCTCTGTCTGGCAGAGAGCATTCTCAGCTCAGTGCTCTGTAAAATCCTTTGTCTTTTGCACTGTTTTTTCAAATTGCACATTTTGTTATTTTATTCATTTTATTTTATTTTTATTTCACTTTATTTTTCAGTTTTTAAAAATAGTATTTAACTTTAGCCCTTTTCTGTTGTGATTGGTGTTTTTTTTTTTTTTCTTTTCTTTTTTGCTGCTGTATTACAATAAATTCCCAGGCCTGGGAAAAAACAAAGTATTTTTCTATTCTATTCAATTCAAAGTTTTCAGTTTTGTGAAAAAAAAAATAAAAATGTGATGAGGGATGCATGTTTTGTGTCATGTGATTTTTTTTTTTTACCATCACACTGAGTTAGTTAAATAAACTGCATTACTGCAGCAGACATATTGAAGTGTGCTTACATGACGTGTCTACATAAATTACTCAAAAAGGTATTCAACTTTCGGATGAAATTTATGGAAAATGTAAAAAGTTCATGCCATAGTGATATATCTTTAAAGTAGGATGATTAAGTAGAACATTCAGTAGTCATTTCCTCATCTCAAACTGTTTATTGAAACAACAATAACAACAGTGGTATATCACAAACAATGACAATGTAGATAGAAAACAGTATGCCTTCAGTCACACTCAAAACATCAGTCATCCCCATGATTAAAATATTCCGTCAAAGCTGCTCTGATGTCAGTCCCATCTTCATTACCATGGTCAGGTAGTGGTTGTTCCTCACAAATATTGTGAAGTACACAGCTGGTCAGTGCCATTTTTTTGCTCAGCTCCAGCTTGCAGTCATTTCTTTTTAGGAGACACCTCCATCTTCCCTTTAATCTCCCTAAAGCCATTTCTACCACAGATCGTGCACTGCTCAGCCTGTAGTTGTAGGTTTGCTGTTCAAGGGTCAGCCTGCCACTGTCTGAAAATGGCTTCATGAGCCACATCTGCATGGGGTAGGCTGGGTCACCAATAAGGTAATGTGCAACGTCACAGCCAGAGATGGTCATTTTGTTTTGCCCCAGAAACCGTCCATCACACAAAATACTCCACAAATGTGACTGTTTAAGTACTCTAGCATTGTTGCTCCCTGGAAAGCCAACACAAACATCCCAGAAAAGTCCTTTGCCATCCACAACTGCCTGCAGAACAACTGAATGCCATCCTTTGCAGTTGTAGTAGTCCCTAGGATATTGTTCTGGTGCAATTATTGGCTTGTCGCTGCCATCTACTACACCCAAACACTCTGGGGCTCTCCAATGATTTGTTTAAAAAATTGGCCATTTCTACAAATTTTGTGGCATCAGGAGTCGTGATCTGGACAGGAAGAAGCACGTCGATGACTGCATTACAAAACTCCTGAACACAGTTGAACACGGTGCACAGGCCTACTCCGAAAAGATGATTGATGGTCCTGTGTCCACCGCCAGTAGCCAGTGTCCAGATGGCGATTGTGACCGACTTTCGGACTGGGACACACAAGCGGTAATTTGTGTCCTTTTTCGGCAGGACATCCCTGGTCTGATAGCAGATGTATCGGAATGAGTCCCAGGACACACGCGAGTTTTGCATAAACTGTTTCGCACTGAAATCCGGGACAATTGTGTCCCACCAGTAGTGTGACCGCAGAGTCCTCCTCCAATGATGCAGCAACCCAGTACAGAGCCCTGATCCCCGGACGAAACCCTCCTGTCTCAGGGAGAGATGAGAAGTCTCGCCTCCAATCAGATCTGCAATTCTTTTGCATCCATTTGGGGAAGGAAAAGAATACGTCTTCATGCAGAACACAGAAAGGGGTTCTGCTGCCCCTCTTGAGAAGAATTTGCAGACTCACCAGGACTTCTTCAATCGGTGGTGGAGTGTTCAGCTCCAACGATGTCCCATGAAGAACTCTGCAATCTCCATTGTGAGCAGTCTCCATAAGCAATCTCCATGAACTCCGTCTGAAGTCTCTTTGTCATGCCTTTTTATACTATATTCAACTCTCCTGCTCTACACATTTACTGCTACCACAGTTTTCATCTTTAGCACATACACTTGATTACACACATACATTTCTAATAGGCGCTTCCTCTTTAGCCCATGTATGTGATATCTTTAGGATCTGATTCATGCATTTGGTAATAGCAAAGAGCACAGTTTGGCAGTCACAGGATACATGCTGGTAAAAAGAGGAACCATCAACTGCTTCAGCAATGGGTTCATTCTGCGTACATCCTGCAGACAGTGACCTCATATGACATGTCTAGACATGAGCTAGTTTAGGGACACTAACCTTTCTTGCTCTCGTGATATTTTCACCCCTTCTCTCATCTTTAACTACGAAGCTTTAATTCAGTGGTTACATGAAATCACCTTTAATTTATTGCAATGTTAAAATAACCATTTCATATTTAAACAATCACCAGATTACAGCATTTCTTGTCATAGAGTCTTTTATATTGCTTACGCCGGGCCACTGTTCTTTGTTAGTGGCTGCTTCTGGGATCTCAAACCTTGACTCGACTTGACAAAGGGTATTAGAGACAAACAACCAAACACACTCACATTCACACCTACGGACAATTTACAATCATCAAGTAACCTCAACATTTTTTTGAACCGTGGGAGAAAGCCAGAGAACCCGGAGAGAACCCACGCTGCACGGGGAGAACATGCAAACTACTCCGCGTAGAAAGATCCCGGCAGTCCTCATCGGGAGACGCAAACCGGCGACCTTCTAGTGGCGAGGCAACGGTGCTAACCATCGAGCCACATTGCAGCCCCGAATATAATAATAAAAGAATATTATCATACTAGAAGATATCCTGAAGCAGAAATATGTTTGTAAACATGAAGGTGCCAAAAGTACAACTTTGCTGTTTTTTATGCCTTAAAACAGCGTTTGGTGTGCTGAAAAGGCTACTTTTGTCATTCAATGTCTTCTGTGAATTCCTTCACACAGTGGGACTTCAAACACTGTTTGCCTTCATATCTATTATACTAGAAGACACTCTGAAGCAGAAATATGTTTGTAAATGTGAAGGTGCCAAAAGTACAACTTGGCTGTTTTTTGTGCCTTAAAACAGCATTTGGTGCGCTGAAAAGACCACTTTTGAAATTCAGTGTCTCCTGTGAATTCCCTCACACAAAGTGACTTCAAACACTGTTTGCCTTCATATTTATCATATTACAAGGCATTCTGAAGCAGAATTATGTTTTTCAACATCAAATTGCAAAAAGTACCTTTTTTGTGCCTTAAAACGAAAGTTCCGAATGTAACCACGGTTCTATGAATCCCAAATGATCGCCAAAGGCAATCATTAAGGTTTCATTCGGGATTCATAGAACCGTAGTTACATTCGGAACCTTCGTTCTATTTCATCCCTGCTGGCCGCCAGAGGCGTTGCTTTAAGCACTGAATGACTTATACCAGCAAAGTCACAAGGAATCCGGATTGCAAACCTTAATAGAATAGAATAGAATAGAATGCCTTTATTGTCACTATACACAAGTACAATGAGATTAAGAGCAGCTCCTTCAGTGCCATACATAATAAAGTACAAATAAAGAGCAAAAAAATGAAAAATAGAAGAGATTTAAGTATAAAAAATCAGATAAGTTATATATACAGTATAGGTTGTATGTACAGTATGGATTTAGAAAAATATTGCACATCATGGTATTGCACATTTGTAGGGTTTACAGTAGGTGGATGTGAGGTAGATGGGGGGGCTGGGGTGGACTGTGATGTCAGTGCATGTGTGAGTTCAGAGTGGTGATGGCTTTTGGGAAGAAGCTGTTCTTGAGTCTGTTTGTTTTGGTTCTGATGCACCTGTAGCGCCTCCCTGAGGGCAGCAGGTCAAACATGGCAGAACCAGGGTGGGAGTTGTCCTTGATGATGTTTTTCGCTCTACTGAGGCAGCGGGAGGTGTAGATGTCCATCAGGGAGGGGAGAGGGCAGCCGATGATCTTCTGGGCTGCCTTTACAACTCTCTGAAACCTCTCCCTGTCTGCCATGATGCAGCTGCCGTACCACACTGTGATACAGTAGGTCAGTAGGCTCTCAATGGACGAGCGATAGAAGGTCAGCAGCAGGGTGGGGGTCAGGTTGTGCTTAATGAGAAGAATCAGAGGACTCCGGCAACAGAACCACACTCAGTGGATGGGGGGGTACCAACATTCACCCTGTAAAACCTTGAGAATGTTCCTGATGAGGCCCATGAAGCCGCGGCACAAATATCTTCTAAAGGTACTCCTCTCAGGGCAGCCCATGAACTAGAGACACTCCTGGTGGAATGGCATTTCACACCTGATGGCAAACAGTGGTTACTTGCCCCATATGCATGGTGAATGACGTCCACTATCCAGTGGGACAGGCACTGTTTGGAGAGAGCACAACCTTTCTTAGGACCACTGAAACAGAGGGAGAGCTGTTCTGACCGCCGAATGCATGCTGAAGCTGTGATATAAGCCCTTAGGGCCCGCACTGGGCACAACAGTTCCGGCTTGTCCCCCCCTCTCTCCTGGTAGGGGGTTAAACTGGGCAAGCCGTATAGGCTTGTTGAGGTGCCAGTGTGACAACACACACTGCACGCAACACACGCACACATTCGTAACACTGAACACTTTATTGTTGCTTTTAATTGTTTATTATTTGCTTGCTTTATTTATTTTAATGTGTCGTCTTTTTTCGGGAGATTGAACAGAATAAGAATTTCATTGTGTAGTACAAGTACCTGTTTTGCTGTGCATATGACAATAAAACTCTTGAATGAATGAACACCTTAAGGAGGAACGCTGTATTTGGCCATAGAGTTACACCTGAACCATCTGAATTCCACCTCAGACACGAGTCACTGACAGAAAGGGCGTGCAGCTCACTGACACGTTTTGCCGAGGTAATGGCCAGGAGGAATGCAGTCTTGCATGACACCCACTTCAGCTCTGCTTGTGCCAAGGGCTCAAAGGGTGGCCTGCCTAGAGCCTCCAGCACCAGAGGCAGGTCCCATGATGGAGCTCTTGGAGCTCTCGGGGGGTGCAAATTCCGAGCTGCCCTGAGGAAGAGGGACACCATACTGTGGCTCCCTACAGTGCCATTATCGACTCTAGCATGTCTAGATGATGTCGCTGCCACGTACACCTTCAAGGTAGAAGGAGGCCGACCCTTGTCCAGAAGGAACTGCAGGAACTCCAGAATAGTAGGCACAGAGCAATGCACTGGATTTTCAGTCTGGCCCTCACACCAGTCAGAAAATTATTTCCACCTGTTGTCATACTGCAGCCGAGTGGACGAAGCTCTGGCGTTCAAGATGGTACGCCTAACAGGGTCCACACAGCTGCTGAGCAGTGGTTCGGGCCCTTCACCAGCCAAACGCACAGTTGGAGGTGTTGAGGACTGGGATGCCAAATCCGACCTCCTAGTTGTGACAGTAGGTCTTTTCTGTCGGGGAGTCGCCATGGCACGTCGCAACAGAGGCTGTGCAGGAGCGGAAACCATGTCCTCGCTGGCCAGAAGGGGGCCACCAGCAGAATCCCGTGACCCTTGAGAAGAACTCTCTGGAGTGTTGAAGGAATCAGTGGCAGTGATGGAAAGGCGTATAGGAGACCTTCCGACCAGTGGTGAGTCTGTGCATCCTGGCCTAGAGGGCTGGTCGGCTCCACCAAGGAAAGCCAAAGGGGGCAGTGGGTTGACGCCTCTGATGCAAAGAGGTCCACCTCTGCTCTGCCGAAGAGGGTCCAGATGGTGCACACAACCTCTGAGTGGAGGCGCCACCCTCATGGGGGAGGCTTGTGACGGGAGAGGAAGTCTGCCAGGTGGTTTCGCTCCCCTGGTAGATACATTGCCTGCAGGCTGATGATGGCGGGGGGCTGATGTGGTACACGGTCGAGGTGTTGTCTGACTGAATGAGCACATGTTTCCCTCTCAGGTATGGCAGGAAGTGCTGGAGAGCTAGATGCACTGCTCACAGCTCCAGCACATTGATATGTTTGGAGCGGTCTTTCACGAACCACTGCCCGTGGGCTGTCCTGCTCTGCCACACTGCACCCCATCCCAGGGGGCATGCATATGTGGTGACAGCCTCTCTGCGGGATGAAATCGAGCCCAGAGGGATGCCTTTTAACATGTAGGCCTTGTCCCTCCATGGAGCCAGGGCGAGAAGGTACTGTTGTGACACCTTGATCCTCCTGTGCCTGTGCTGCTTGCCATCCAAGTGGAAGCCGTTCAGCCACCTCTGTAGTAGGCGCAGCATCAGCAAGCCTAGTGGAACAACAGCTGTGACAGATGTTAGTTTGCCCAAGAGATGAAGGAATGTGGCATAGGGCACCAATTTGCCCCTTCGGAAGAGAGTTAGAAGGTGTAGGATGTTGTCCACATGTTGTGGGAATGGACAGACCCTCATAGTTGTGGTGTCCAAGGCGACGCCAATGAACATCATGGACTGAGAAGGTTCCAGGCAGCTCTTCTCCAGATTTACCTTGAGGCCTAATTGAGCGGCGTGGGAGAGGAGACATTCTGTGTCATGGGTCACCTGAGTCTGAGACGGTGCACAGATCAGCCAGTTGTCGGCAGAGCCTTCATGCCCCGAGCCTGCAAGGGTGCAAGAGCTGCTGCCACACACCTTGTGAACACCTTTGGAGAGAGGGAGAGCCCAAATGGTAGCACCCTGAACTGCCTGTGTTGATGAGCAATGGGGACATGAAAGTAGGCATCCTTCAGGTCTACAGATCTGCCGTGGTCAACATATGAAAAGGCATGATTTTCATGAATTTGTTCAGTCCCCGTAGTTCCAAGACTGGACGGAATCCACCGGTCTTTTTTGCAATGAGGAAGTATGTTGAGTAGAACCCCCTGGGGTGCAACAGAGGATCTACAGCCTCAATGGCGCCCTTGGCCAGGAGGGCAGACAACTCCTGGTCCAGCGCTAGAGCTGTTGCCGGGTCTCTAATAATGGTCATTTTAACCCGGCCAGAGGTTGGGGGCTGGCGTCGGAATTGAAGCTTGTACCGGTGGGTTAGGGTGGCAACCACCCAGGGGTCCGAAGCGTGAGCAGCCCAATATATGAGGGTAAGCGGGCAGAACCACGAAAGTCACGGGTCAGCCTCTGAACGGAACGCTGAGGACCACGACGATCACTGAAGAGAGCTTGGAGTAAGCGGGCTCGGGGGCAATTGAGGGGCCCCCAGACCTGTTGGAGGGAGGTCTGCAAGGGGAGGCATACGCAGCTGACCCAAATAGCTCCCATGGTTCCACTGTGAGGCTACAGAGAGTCCTCCTACTTGCGTCTGTCAGATTTAAATGCGCAAGCATACCTGGCGGCGAGTCTGGACCAAGACAGACATCATCCTCCCAAGTTCTCTAGTTATGAGGCCAAATGCATACAACGTTGCATCACTGAGGCTTCTAAGGGCAACATCCACACTGTCTTCCTGCAGAGAAGCTGAGAGGGCCAGCATGATGTGGGATAGGGAGTTACCAATATGACCGGCCCGCTCTCCAGCATCATAAGCCCTTGTAAACAGGTCATCCATGACCTGATACTGAGGTGAGGGGCACCTGGCATTCTGACGCAGAGCCTCATCAGGGGACACGATGAGGGATGCGATGGCAGGCTCAATAGCAGACATGTGACCCAGGCGTACTCTCGCTGCATCATGCATGGCTGCCAGGGCTCGGCCATCAGCTTGCAGCCGGGAACAAGCCTTACTATCTCTCCAAGCAATGTGTAACACATTCAGGTCGTCCACTTAGTGAGGAACTACAAAGGCAGATGGGGCAGGCCTGCGCATAGTGGCCCACATGGAACTGTCCTCTGTCTCTGCCAGTGACCTCTGAGCTGAGGAGTGGGAGCTTGGCTCTGAGACCTGGGAGGTCCCGTCTTCTGTATCTTCTGCATATTCACCAAAGTAGGTGGCTGAGGCTGCCAGAGAAAGAGCATCATCCTCTGGAACCAGCACATCTGGATCCTCCAAGGGCACATCAGCCTCCCCTGAAGGAGCATCAGCGCCTTCCAAGGAAGTATCAGAGTGGTGGGCCATGAACATGGATCTTTTTTGTGCCAACTCCGCAGAAAGCTGATCCACCTTGGAAGAAAGTCTGCTGTGATCTGATTTCACCTTTTTCCTGGAGGGAGCAGGGAGCCTCTGCCCGATGCTTAGAGCGTCTAAATTGGGGTGGGGGCAATTGGCCTGATGGGGGGAGGTCCCCTTCACCCCCTGGAGGTTCAAATTCCGCCAATCTAGCAGCTCTCACCGCCCACAGCATGTAGCTGCAATTCATACACGGGTTATCAGAGAGTGCCTCTCTCAGGTGCTCGGGACCGAGGCATGTGGGGCAGAGAGCGTGACAATCTTCAGGCTGGAGAGGAGCCTCACAGGATGCACAATGGTGAGGGTCATCCATCATGGTGGCACTGGAGGAGAACTGCCACCTTGGCAAACTACACCACCTTAAGTTAGCCCAGAGCGGACGCAAAGGACCGTATGCTGGGGGAAGGGGGTGAGAACACTACCTGCCCAGCAGAGGTCAGTCACAAAGTTGACACAACTCAGTTAGCCAGAGCACCACACTGCTGCTAACTGCATTCACTTAATGCCGGAGGGAGGGACTGAGTGCGCTGCCTGTACCAGCAGAGTTACTATACCAGTAAAGGTTAAACAAAACAAAATACTATGGCAATGGACCAGAGTGCAAACGTCACACCATATGCTGAAGGGAGGGAGCGAGCACGCTGCCTGTATCAGCAGGGCTCATCAACAGAAAAACTATTTACCAGTCAATACAGATCTCAAATGAACTGAAAGAGACTTACTCTACTTCTACTTTTTTTTTTTCCAATGGGTTATCTAGTTGAAGAGCATTAATACAAAACGGGACCGTGCACCGCAGGGAGGTCGCGCGCATGCAGCCTTTGCGAGCACAGATTGACAATGTTAAGCGAGCAGAATGCAATTAAATCGGCTTAACAAATGCCGGGAGGACGGGGCGTAAACGCAGCCGTCACCAACAAAGTGTGCACCAACAATATAAAGTATTAGCAGTAATACAGCCACTTACGACAACGCTGTCTTACCATGCCAGACGCGACGACGTGCGGGCAATTATAAACAAATGTAACACCTCACATAAGAGGGAAAACCATCCGTTGCAGCTCCTGGGGGGGCAAAAAGACCGCTGCCCCGACCAACACAGTCACGGAACTACAGGCGACGGGACGTAGTTCAGCCTTTTTTAGTAATGTGGCTTTGGATAATGCTATCAGAGCGATAGCGATCTGCGCGCGCGAGAAGATGAAAAGTAACAGATACTTTGGTGACACCGGAAGATATAGTCTCCCCCGGGGTCATCCAAGTGTCACAGGTGACATTGCTGGTATTCATACTCGAACTGCACATGCGCGAAGGGGAATATTCAGTGCTAAAAGCACTGCCTCTGGCGGTCAGCAGGGATGAAATAGAACAGCGTTTGGTGCACTGAAAAGACCACTTTTGAAATTCAGTGTATCCTGTGAATTCCTTCACACAAAGTGATGTCAAACACTGTTTGCCTTCATATTTATCATACTAGAAGACATTCTGAAGCAGAAATGTCTTTGTAAACATGAAGGCGCAAAAAGTACAACTTTGCTATTTTTTCTGCCTTAAAACAGCTCCCCCACTGCGATCTATTGAAAGTCATCCCTTGATCCAACCTTTTTGTGCGGGGTGGTAGGGAGTTAAGTTCAAAGTAAAATGAGTATTTATTTATTTTTTCTTGTGTTAATAAAATTTCGCACCAAAGCAAGTCTTGTAATGTGACAATTGAGGGCAGCGCTGAGCTGAAAGGTCAGGTGACTGATAATCAGATAAATTGGTGGAGGCTGTGTATGTTCTGGTGGATCAGTTGGAACAAAGGATTCCATGCTGCAGGTTGACATCAGTGTGGAGGACCAACAGAAATGCTATTGGTATGACTGTTTAGCAATTTAAGATGCAATTTGGATTCAACTCTTGGTTTTAATTTGATAATAGTGATGCTATGTGGTTGAAGAAATGTTATTGCATTTAAGTTGAAGTTGTTTATTTTCTTTGAAATGTCTGCAGCAATAACTGATGTTATGTTTGTGTGTTCAAAGGTTATCAACCTGCTACTGCTGCTGCTACTACTGCTTTTGTGCTACCATGTATGTTGTGTCATACTAATGCAAAAATTAAAGCAAAGCAAAGAAGAGCTGAGTTGCCCCAATCTGTAACTACCTCCAAGCCTTTTTCAAGTTTAGGCAGAGCTGATGTCAAAACCCAAATAACTTGACAGTAGGTGTGGCCAAACTGACACACCCACTAGATCTGTCAGATTGGCCACACCTCGGAAAAACAGCTGATAACGACACATCACACACGTCCGATGACACTTCTGAAGAAGGCGACAGATGGAACGCCGAAACATGTCAAGGTACAGCTAACAACTTCATACCATTGTCCTATCACAAAGAAATTCTTAAGCCTACTTTCAGAAGGATTGTTTAAACCACATCAAGCTTCTGTGCTACTATTGTGAAATTCATAGATGCTTTAAATACAGGGTAAAATATGACTTTTCAATTATTTTTACTATCCATGTTATATTTTTTTTTCTCACTTGTTTTCACTTCATGTTAAATTGGCTTTAGATTAAATGTGATTTATTTTTTACAATCTGGGGTGTTCATATTTAATTTCTGATTTCTTCATGTAAAACATCCTGTGAGTAACATTGGTTGATATATTAGTATTCACAGTAAAAAATGTCATTAGAATGAGTCATCTGTAAACCTGAAAAAACACTAAATGCTATGTGATGTGTATTTCTTCACATAAAAAAACGAATGTAGAAAAAGTAAATAAAATACTTCTTTTCCTTGTATAGTGGCTGCAATAGCCTCATAAAATATCCTTTAAATGAACAAGAGAGTCTGTGTTTCTCAAAAATTAAAACAGTTATGGAGCCATGTTAAGATGACCGTTTTGCAGCTGGATGAAGCAGGAGACTTGAGGCCAGATAAGGTGCAAACCAACCAGGTGTTTATTCACCAACACTCATATTACAAAATTGAGACAAGAAACAAAAAACGCGAAGCAAGGCAATAAGTTGGTGGCATAAGTGGTGACGCTCTTTTCCTCTCCTCCCGCGCTCACTCAACTGCCAGCTTTTTATAGGCAGCCCCCTAATCAGCCCGTCAAGCCTACCAACATACAGGTTAACTTAAACTAATCACACACAAGAAATACACAGAAAACAACACTTCATTACTTTAACTCTAATAAACATTAAAACTAAATCTTTGTTTCATAAAAACAACTTCCAACATCTCCATCAAACAATTGCAATTATTTTAGCACCTAGGGAAATTATTATCCCCCCTCTCCTCATCTACACTTGGTTTGCCCCAGAACCTTTAAAAAGGTGTTCCAGCCCATGGGGACTCTTTTGGCTGGAACACCTAAGGAGACAAAAGAGAGGTGAGTCGTCACACGCTTTCAATGTGCACATCCACACTTAAAACAATGCCACATACTAGTGATGGGCGAACGAAGCCTTGTGAAGCATTGAGGCTTTCTTTCTTTTTGTACCGAAAATGATTCGAAGCTTCCTGGCTTCGCTGTGGGGAAGAACAGTGACATCTGGTGGTAGACTGGAATTACAGCAACTGTTCCATAATTTGACCGACGCACTGGCACAAAACATCATGGTTTCAAACCCAAATGTGTGAATTAAAACTCATTTAAAGTTGCATGTTAATAAACAGATTTTAAGTCACTAACGATGTGGCATCTGTTTCTTTTTGTTTAGCAATACAAGTAAATATTACATTAAAAATATGAAGGTACGTGGTAATGGCTGGATTTGATCTTTCACCCAAAGAGAGAGAAAAACCAAAAGCCTGGAGCTTTATCTGCAGAGTTATACTACAATGGCTTAGGACGTTGGAAATTTTGTGTAACTATAGTTTTCAGGCTGTATTTCATTTATCCATGTATATGTATCAATTATGTTTTTTTCATTTTAGGCCATATTACTGAAGTATGATCTGACAGAAGTCTCAGTAGTTGTGCTTGTGAACATGGGCATTGTTCAAAGGAGCAGTGCTTGTGCAACATTTATTTTTCAAAGATTTTTATGAAGAAACAGGATTTTTTTCCACTGTGCTGGGTTTCAGACGGCTTCTTTTCTGACTGACAATCTCTCCAGCCTTAGAAAAGACTCTCTCAAAGGGACAGAGGATGCAGGTATACATAGATATTTAGTTCTTGGAATAAAGTGGGATAAACTGTTTTCCTGGTCATCCAGTATTTAAGAGGGTCTTCAGATCGTCCCAGGTGTGGTTCCTTCAGATACCTAGGGATGCAAAAAAAGAAACGTTTGTGAGCGGAGAAAAAAAAAAAAAAAAACTTTTTTTTTTTCTTTAAAGCACAGAGGGATGTGCACAATACCTCTGCACTTCCACAGTGGCGCTGGCAGTGGAGTTGGTTGTCTGATTCTGTGCCACATGATCATCCAGAAGGACCCAGAGGTTGAAGTCCTGTTGGTCTGAAGGCCCGGCTCTTGGTGAAGGCACCACAGGAGTTGATGCTTGCGGAGTGTCATTTGTCATTACACTGGCACACTCACGAGTTAGTCGTTCCACTGCAGCTTGACTATGTCCTTGGTTGCAAAATGCCACTTCTTTGAATCTGGGGTAAAGCAACATGGCAACCGCTAACACCGTGACCATTTCCAGCTGACCAAACTTTTCCATTAAATTATTTTTTATATTGGTGGCAAGTTTGGCACCAATGCCGTGGGGCATTTGGCTACACTGTCCTGCAATAAAATGCTTGAGCATCTTTATAAGGGGAATAGCCTTGGTCCCTCCTACCCTTTTCTCCTCAGACAGTTCTATTGTGGCTTGGTAAAATGGCCGCAAGACTCTAAGGCTCTGTCGAGTGGCCTCATACTCCTCTGCACTTAGAGGCCTTGTGTCGGTGGCAAGGGATGCCAAAGCTGCCCCAAGAGGCTCCCTGAGCTCATAGAGCCTCTGCAGCATGGTGAAAGTGCTGTTCCATCTCGTTTCAACCTCCTGCACCGGCTTCAGAACAGCCATCCCCATACTGGTCTGGACTGAAGTCAGCTTTTCTTTGGCAGTTGTGCTTGATTTAAAGTAACCCACAATTTTACGGGCCTGGGTTCTGATTGCCTCCAATTCTGGGGTTTGTGCTAAAGATTTTTTTACGACTAGATTCAAAACATGAGCAAAACAATAAATATGCCTTATCCCTAGCTGGTTGACACTTGCTACAATGTTGTGGGCCCCATCTGTGATCATTCCAGTTATCCTGTTAGTAATGCCCCACTCGGCTATGATGCCTCTTGTTGCATCAGCCAAGTTGGCTGCTGTGTGTGACACAGAGAACTTTTGAACACCTAAAAGGACAGTGTTAAGCTCTAATGTGTCAGACAAATAATGTCCCGTGACTGCAAAGTATGCATCCATATTAATGGATGTCCACATATCTGCCATGAGACTAACTGCTGTGGCCTGTTTAGCCTTAGCAATAGCCTTTTCTCTGGTCTTTCCATATTGTGCCTCGACCATTGCTTTCAAGGCCTTTCTACCAGGAATTGTGTATGTTGGGTCAAGGATGTGTACAAAATTTCTAAAGCCCTCATCCTCAACCACAGAAAATGGCTGGCCATCCTTCACTATCATGTCCACCAAAGCTTCATCCAGCCTTTGTTTTCTGGACACTGAAAAGGAGATAAATTCCAGAATCATTATCACTACATCATTGATATTCATGTTGAGGTTTGAAATATAATAATAATAATAATAATAATAATAATAATAATAACAATACTTACAGTCAGGATATCCAGCATTAACGGTGTTTACTTGCTGGGCATGATTGTCATCATGCTTAGCACGCAGGTGTCTCAACATGGATGAGGTGTTGTTATAACTCCTGTGTGCACAACAAGCAACGCACCTGAATGAAAACATATGTAATGTTAGGTCCCAGGTTCTACTAAAGTCATGATGCTGATAAAATCTGAATATCACAAATCACATCTTACCTTGGTCGGTGTTATTAAGTTGAAATGTTCCCACACAGGGCACCGCTTTCTGCCACTTGAAACATTCGCCTTAACTCGCAATATAGAAACTCCTCTCTCAAAACCTACATCTTAGAGTCACTGAAGCATCGTTCTTAAGCGTCAAAACGTTCAAGCTGTCACCCAATGAAACGCTTCATGAAGCACCGGTGACATCCGAAGCTTCAGACGTCACCAGTCACGTGACAATTGTCGCTCGATACAAGCTCCGACACTTTGAGTTGACACACGGCGGTTCATTAGACCGGCACAAGCTTCGGTGCTCCGGTATCATTTGCCCATCTCTACCACATACCCGCTTCTATGGTCATTCAGCTACCAATTAAGTCCAATTACTTAATCCTGTTCCTGAAACTGCTTCCTTTCTCTTATAGGCCTCACTACCGTTGTCACTCAGCGCCGTGAGGAGAAGCCACCGAACAGCACATGGCAGCACATGCTACACTCATTAAACTCATTAAACTCATTGTCTGGTGTCTTATTTATCCCAGAATGTCACTCTTGTAGGTAATGAAGCTTAACTTCATTACAAGCCATTAAGTACTTTGTCCAGAAAAATTTGTGACTTTCTCCTCACTGGGCTTCATTTAGACCAAACAAACTTGCTCATCGTAAAACTACAAAGACTAAACTTGTCCACTTTTAAGGATTTTATTTTCTTGTACTTTATCTTTTTACACAGTTCTTCCCAGAGAGCAAGCCTGTTAATTATGATGTCACTGATTTAGTCCATGAAATAATCTGATTATGTGTTAGCTGAATTATGACACATCATTTAAGCCATCATGTAAAGTCTCATCTTTAACACAACTCTACAAAATATAGATTTGTTTCTTTTTTGGTTTGAAAGTTTAACAAAAACAACCTTTTTATCAAGTATTTCATATTAAGACTCAGTCTCACTCATACATGGGTCACTCCATCTCACATCTTCACAATCTCTTAATTTGCTTTAAAACGGTCATATAATATAATATGGTTATTTAAAATTAAATTAGGTATTTTATTTTGATGAATTAAACCATTTTCCAAGATAGACTTTTTTTTTTTTTTTTTTTAAATACCCGTCATCACAGTTTCATCACATTTTTTCCACACAGTTACATTTGAGGCTGCGTTTGGATGAAAGCTCCTAACATATTGTCATTCAAACATAACCTCAAATATCAATGAGCAAAGAAAAAAGTGCTGGAAGTGCATTGACAGGTGTTTTCATACAGATTTTTATCTCAGAAAATATTTGATATACAGTATCGAGCTAAAAGTAAAACAGAGAAGGTCAGGCAGAATTCTTCTAAAAATTAAGTGATTTGTGATGAATGACCTCGTTATCTGAAATGACACTGACTGACCCACTTACAGTATACCACAAAAGTGACATTTCTGCAAATATTTATTATATCTTTTCATGGGACAACACTGAAGAAATGGCAGTGCTGGAAAATAATGGTGGCCACACAAAATATTGACACTTTGGGCCTAATTTGGACATTTTCACTTTGGGGTATACTCACTTTTGTTGCCAGCAGTTTAGACATTGATGGTTGTGTATTGAGTTTTTTTGAGGGGACAGTAAATTTAGAGTGTTATACAAGCTGCACACTGATTACTTTAGATTGCAGCAAAGTGTCATTTCTGCAGAGTTGTCTCATGAAAAGATCAATTTGCCGAAATGTACTCACTTTTGTGACATACTATATATAGAAGTGAAGCGTTTGTGTGTACGTGTGAGGCTAAAAATGTTTTTCTGTGTGAGACTGAGACATACTCAGCCATGTACACATCCTGTATAAATGCATGTGCACGTGAAGTATTTAATTTTGGCCTGAGCAGCTTCTCACAAACAAACGAGTTGGTCATCTCAAAGATGCTGAAGCTGATGGAACAGTCGGTGGGTTCATCTGGACAGTTCTGTGGTGGACACCGTCAGAGATGTAGCTTCTAACAATAGAGAGATATCGTTGTTAGTACACTGAGACTTATTTCATCAACTCATTCAATGTCAATAGATACAATGAAACTGAATTCATGTTTGTCAGAACTTTCAAAAGCTTTCAGATTGATGTTCTTTCCAGGTGAAACCAGAACAAGTCTGCAGAAAGGTTACATTGATAAGATGTTTTTACAACACTGATCTCTAAGGAGTTCATGTTATTTGTTTCTAAGTAAGTAACTGATAAATAAATCTAACACCTATATAGAATTAAAGATGTTTTGTTAACCATTTTGAAAGCCACAGGCCAAGCATTTTGTTGAAAAATGCTCAAAGAACTCAAAGTAGTTTAATGAAATACAATGATTCTGCAAAAAAAAAAAAAGACAAAATAAAGTTTTACTAAAATCTACACATAGACGCTACATTTTCTGCTGTTAACTCGTTTCAGTTTTTCTCAATTGTTTACACACAAATACTGGTACTTGTGACACAATGACCACAGCATGTAAACTCATGCACCAACCCACTGAACCAATTCTGCTAAACTACAAGCACAATTCCTGTTTTACATTCAAATTGCAGTTCTAAAACACACTTTTTTCAAACCACTAAACACAATTTTCATGAAGAAAATCCTTTTCACTCGGAACACATTGTCATTTAAAACTCTAAAGTTAATTGCCCTACTATGCATACTGACTCATCACATGGGCAAACACCTGTCACACTGTTTTACAACTGGCAATCCGAGAGTTAGCATAAAAAGACAACTCACTCTTCTGTTTTGGAGCAATGGATGCCAACATTGGAAATAGAGGCAGCGCCAGAGGAGTGTGAGTAAGAGGAGGAAGACGAGGACGAGGACTGTAATCTCTGATGAGAGCTGAGACACTTTGGTTGACCATGTGGTCAACCATGGTCTAACAATGAGGGAGGCTGGGCAAGCAGGTACACTGTTGCATCCATCATCCGGACTTTCCGTAGTGAGAATAGGTAAGAAATCTACTCTCACTAGAAAATTGCGGTACTGCATATTAATACAGTACTCAATGAGTACAGTAGTATAGTATTGCCTGTGGACTGTTCTGTCGGACTGTAAAAATAAAGTATGTTTCAAGCATTTAGGAAATGTATTCCTACTTTGTATTCCTACACAGTATTTACAGTATTTTACTATTTATATTGCAGAACTGAAAGATTGCCAACACAAGGTGGTTGGGAATGTTTTCTGTCTCCTTCTTTCATTAACCGAGGGGTACCAACAATTTTGTCCACGTGTGTATATCTTAAAACTTGTACAAATAAAGTAAATAATTGCATCTCGGATCCACGTCTCATGCCTGGGTAGAACGAACCTGTGTGCCTTCTTGTGTTCAAAGAGGGTAATTCTCTGGGTGCAGTTCCCAGAGTGACGCTGTCGGGCACCTAATCCCCCCTTCCAATTATCCTGGGATCATTTTAATGCATAGTGCATTGCTGTAGTCTGCCACACAATCAAGAAAAACTGTAATATCCTGAATATTTGACGCAATAATAAATCATAAGTAATGAGCATAAGAACCTGTAAGTCTAAGAGCTCCAGATTTGCACTACGAAATTACTAATTTTTACAATTACGCACAATAAAAGCATGTTCTGAAATCTTCAAATCTTTTAACTCATGTGAACACATGAGCACATCTTGTTCTTTTCACATTACAAGATTAAAACCAGTGAAAAAAATAGCTTCTAAGACTCAAGTCTCAGGCTCAAATTTGAACTTTACAGCAGAAAAGTTTGCATTTGGAGAACCACAAAATAAAACTCAGTTTTCTTTGAAGTTGAATAAAGCAGCTAAAATGGACGATTATAATCAAATTAGATAGAGAAGAGAAGAGAAGAGAAGAGAAGAGAAGAGAAGAGAAGAGAAGAGAAGAGAAGAGAAGAGAAGAGAAGAGAAGAGAAGAGAAGCTTTTATTCATCACATACACAATTATACACAGTACAGTTATTCTGGCATTTATTAAATAGAAATAATTTTGGTAATCTTAACTGACCTAAAACAGGAAAAGTTTTAATGTCAGACAGTGACAAAAAAAAAAAGGTTCTGTGTCTTTTTATACAGTGTGTGTAAACTTCTGGTTTCAGCTGAACATGAGTTTTCATCACCTTTGTGAGAAATATACTAGTTCTCCTGTACAAACAGATGAACTATAGGTAGAAGTTCCATCTGTGGCTGAACCATGTTAGCAGTGTTTTACATCCTCCTATTGTCTTTTTTGTTGCTGTTGTTTGTTTTTAAATGCTGTATATCCACACTTTAAAGTTGCTACCAGATTTATAAAGCAGTGTGGGCACATGGTTCTGTTTGATCGTAAATTCAGTTTGCATCTCTTTAGTAAAGAATCATACCATGTTTTTGTGAAAAGTAAAGAGAATATCTGGGAAAATAACTGTCAGTTAACGGAGTGCATTTGGAGTTTTGAACATTATATAGTTCAAAAAAGAAGTTGAATTCAGTAAACCACAATGTGTTTTTTTAATGTAAAGACAGCATTTTATACTAGAGATTAAAAAAAAAAAAAAAAAGTAATCTAATACACTATTGGGAATGTGAGTGTTGTTTGAGGAATTCCAAAATGTTATACCCTTGTAGGATGTGTTTAAGTTCATTTATTTATTTTTTAGGTTTGTTAAATGTTTTGGGATTCGGAGATTTGCTTTTTTTTTTTATTAGTTTGTGTAAATAAACATGGTGAACACCGTGAAAACTGGATCTGCTGTAAGTGAACATAAATCTAAAACGCAGAGTTTACAGAGCTGTTCTTTTATCCATAATGCGTCACTGCAAGGCAAATGTATTTAGTCACAATATAATAAAATATAATGCAGTGAGGCAGTCGGGGATTCTGTATTGCTTTTGAACACTTATTATTATTCTGTTGACCAGCTTGTCTTTTTGAACATTAACCTTTCTGATTCAACACACATCAGCTGAATTTGCTCCTCTGTTGTCAGTAACCTCTTTAAATGTGCATGTGGCAAAAGAAATGAACTTGTAATCAGCTGACCTTTAACACCCCATGTGTCTCTCAGCAGGACTTCTGTTCTCAAAGCTTTGTGCGGCTCAAACAGGTTACACCTTGTATATGGTTTCTGACGCGTCCGTCTGTCATAGGCGGGGTTCCAGTGCGTTTTCTTGCTGCCAGGCATCAGGAAGTTCAAGTCAGTCCTCTGAGCGCAGCAGTCGCACTCTGACCGGGAATAAAAGCCAGCAGCAACAGTTTCTGAGAGGGCATTCCGAGGATTCCTGGCGCTCCATCCTCTCTACCTGTCCGACAGGTGTAGTCGGCTGGCCGCACCGAGGCGCACCACAAGGGACTAGCTGGCTCCAAGCGGGAGGGCATTCATGGTCATCTATGGGTGAGTGTCTGCGGAAAGCTTGTCCGTGTCTGGAAACACTATGGCAGAGGATTTTCAAAAACAAAAAGCCTTCTCCTGGAGGAGAAGAAACACCAGGAAGAGACAGTAGCAGTGGCGGCGGCGGCGACGTGACGAGACAACCGAGCCAGCCGGCGACCCAGAAGAGGAGCCAGGAGAAGCTGTCGGACGGCAGCTCCATCTACACGGCGCTGTGGCCGTTTGAAGCCCGGCACAAGGACGAGCTGTCCTTCAATGAGGGAGATCTGTTCCGTGTTATCAGCCGCAGCGGGGACTGGTGGACCGCACGGAAGATCGACAAGAACGGATGCGTCCTGGCCACCGGGATTGTGCCCAACAACTACCTGGGGAGGGCCGAGTCTCTGGAAATGCAGCCGTGAGTGTTTGATCTGAGTAAACCAACCCTTCATTCTACTCTTTACTATCAAATTCCTAAAGCCAGCTGAACTTTTGTTAACTCCATTCCTTCTCACTGCTTCCATTCACTGTACATTTGAGGTATTACGCGCGCAGTTTAACCAAAAGTTGAGGTGATATTCTTATTGTTAGTAGTCTATAACTGGAGGAAGTGCAGTTTAATTGTTAAATGGAGTAAATTATATTGCAATTTCGACTGCATGGAGAAATAAAGGACTTTCTGGTCACCATAAATCATTGTATGTACCATATAGAGAGCTGTAGACACTGCAGTGCATACCACACAGTGCAGTCCGATCTGGGCACCTCTGCTCCTGCCACATTTTACAAAGCAATTGAAAGTCTAAAGCACGAAAGTACAAAAACATGTACACATTTTTTTCCAAGTGGTGTTACAGATGTTCCCTGATAACACAGCTTGCAGATAAGCAGAAAATACACTGCTGGTCGGAGCCAAATCAGTCATAGTTTCTCAGTTGCACCAAGGAGCACAGAAGTTTTAGGGTTTGTTTTTTTAGTGCACATGGTTCAAGGTTCAAGGTTACTTTATTAATACCCATGGGTAGATTTGTTTTCTATTTGGTTTATATTTGACTAATTATTTAAATTAGACATATAGATCAAAGTGATTTTGATGAAACATCACAATATTAAGCTTTGATTTTGTTGATTTTCCTGGAAAAACTAATATGTCCACAGACCACTGAATAGTTAAAAATGATGCAATTCTCTCTGTTTTTAAAGTTTCTTGCTCAAAAACAACATGTGATTCAATCCTGCCAGTAGGGTTTGGGGTTCAGAGGGTTAATAGTTAAAACAGCCACAGTCCACAGTTCACTGTTCTGATAGTTTGGTTTTTGTAATGTGTTGCATTATCATTTCATCTCTGTTCTGCTTCAAGCTGCAGCCACATAAATCAGTTTGCTCTATGTTTACATAGATATATAAAACACATGCACAGTCCAAAGCTGCACTTCTCACAACGCTGTGCAACGCCTCCTCCAAACTTTCTATTTTATTACATTAGTAAAAGTAAATATCAATGACTTGATATTGGACCTGAATTTGGACTTGAACAGAAAAATTTTAGTATATTTAAACACGACAGACACTTTAAAAGGACCGCTGAACTGATGAAGTTATTTAAAGCCACTTTCAACCTCAACTTGTGAGAAGTGCAACTGTATTCGCCTGGGTTCTCCTTTAGGCTTGGTGTTTATCCAAATTTCCTCAAAAACTTGCAGTGAACACATGTTGGTAAACACTGACTTGACTCCAGCAGAAGCTTCAGCTGCATCAACATCTAAGTAACATCATCGTGTCAAACAGGAGGAAATGTGCCAATTAACACTTATCAGCTTGTTAATACACTTGAATTAACCTGAATAAGAGCCAGCTGAAACACTTGAGTTGACCTCACACCAAATAAATATTGGTCAGTGGTAGTTAAACTCTACTTGTAAGTCCACAACTACATTTGTATGTTTTTTTCAAATTTCTATGTATATTTTTTGTACATTTTACTGCATTTTTGACTTATCCATAATGACAGAGACACCAACACAATTTTCTGTCTCTTAAATTTTGCTCTATTTGCCTAATATGAGATCGTTTGCTTTATAAGATCATCTTATACAGTTTGTTTTCTTTGCAAATGGGATTATTTCATATGGAAGCGCTGAACTGCCACTCCTCAAAAAAAAAAAAAAACGGATCACGTTTGAGAAAACAGTGGGCGGAGCACGATAAACAGAGGAATATGGCTCATTTACACGATTTGATTAAATTGTTCTTCATGCTTGGGTTGAGACATGGTGAGATTCCATACACGAGACTCTGCTGGTACACTAAGATTTCGTGGAAACTTCAACAGTGGAGTACCGCTCAGTGCTGCCATGGTGTCGCCAGCTGCCACTGCAACGACCATGTGCCCGTTCTCAACCAGAGCACAGGAGTCCTCCTCCGCCGACACCAACGTGAAACCTCATCACGTTACAATGAGATAAAAACGTATCTCGTTATAACATGATAAGTTAGTATGTTGTTAAAACGTGATAATATCTCGTTATAACGTGAAAAATATCTCGTTATAACAAGAAACTTTTCAGGTTATAACGAGATACTGATCTGTTTTATTTTTTGTCTTTGTTTTGAGGAGTGGCAGTTCAGCGCTTCCATAATTTCACATGCTCTGCTTTGTAAGAGCTTAGCGCTGTCATCTGTATTTCAGAGTGAGTGTACAACAAAGATATGTGCAATCTTTGTTGTGCACTCACGCTTTCATTTGTCTTTATGTTAGCTCAGGGCTGTTAGTATTTCTGTACGTCCTTTAACTTTGTATGTTTTAAATCAGCATGTGTTAAACTATTATCCATTATCTATACACCACTTAATCCTCACTAGGGTCGTGGGGGGGCTGGAGTCTAGCCCAGCCGACTTAGGGCGAAGGCAGGGGACACCCTGGACAGGTCACCAGTCTATCACAGGGCTACACTTAGAGACAGACAACCAAGCACACTCACATTCACACCTACGGACAATTTAGAATCAGATTCAGATTTGTTTCATTGTCATTGTAACAAGTACAACGAAACGTAAGGTGCAGTCCTTTCAGTGCAAAAATATAAATATAATAAGTTGTAGAACAATAAAAACTTTGTAAACACTATATACAATATTAAGGAAATATATATATAAAAACAAGCAAAAAGAAATGAACTCTATATACAAGATGAAATTAAATAATGAGCACGGTGTATTATTTCACAGACTGGATATTGGGCAGAGGTAGTGTAGTTGTATATTGCACATTATTTTAACTGGGAGGCATTTATTATATATATATATATGTTTGTTATATTAGAATTATCAATTAACCTCAACATGTTTCTGAACGTTGTGGGAGGAAGCCGGAGAACCCGGAGAGAACCCACACTGCACGGGGAGAACATGCAAACTCCACGCAGAAAGATTCCGGTGCCCCCACCGGGACGCGAACCAGCAACCTTCTTGCTGCGAGGCAACAGTGCTACCAACTGCACCACCCTGCAGCCCATGTGTTAAACCTACAATCTTAATTGTTTTCATCTAATGTAATCACATACATTTGGTAAAATCAGGTTGTCTTTAGATGCCAGCTACAGACTTCATGTGAGGAAAAGCCTCATGTGAAACTTACAAAATATAGAAATCGCTCACATTTAGAATGTTTCTTGGTATGCAGCATCCGTGGAGCTTTGGATAAAAACCATGTGGCAACATTTCCATGACTTCTCACTCTCCACTGCTGTTTATCAATTTCCCTTAGTCTCGAACAGCAAGTGGCTATTTATAGAGCTGAATTAGAATAGAGGTCTAACTCCTTGTTGTTTTTAATTTTCTGCATCGCATATATCCAGCCTATCTCTCTGTTGTGTGCAACACTGTGAGAAATGTCAATAACAGCTTACATAATGTCAAACCCCTGTCTGTGTGTCCCAGCAGTGGTACAAACTAGGACGCAAACACAAACGACAGGCAGCTTCACCACTTCTTGTTTTGTCTGCCTGTCCTGCTGTTTATTGCTTCAACAGAATAGGAAGTGTGCAAACTGTGGGTATTCCCATATGTCAGATAGAAAGCTGCAATTAATTCTAAAGTTCCTCTATTCTATGCTATTCTATTCTAGTTTGTTGTCCAATGAAACATCTCAGTTTGGAGTCATAAAGAAAAATGTCATATATTATAGTCTAATATTATACTGTATATTTTGCCTCCTGCATTCTTTTGATTAACATAAACATTTAAAGATATTTGATGCAAAACAGTCCTTTATCCATCAATATATACAGCGCCCTCCATAATTATTGGCACCCCTGGTTAAGATGTGTTAAAAGCCTTAAAGTAAATTAAATTTTTATTGCAGAAGCACTCTCACACTGACAATTATAGAAAAATGTAACCTTCAACTCAGTTCAAATGAATTGTTGGCAAAAGGGGATTGTACAAAGTATTAACATCAAGGGTGCTAATAATTGTGGCACACATGATTTGATGTAAAAGAATTTTTTTTAAATGTGGGATTTTTTTTCACACGGAATAAATGCACTTGAATTAAAGGTTGAATTTTCCTCTTTTTTTTCATTGTGGTTCTATAATATTTAGGAAAAAAAACTGAATTTCCGAGATGCTAAAGAACACATCTTAACCAGGGGTGCCAATAATTATGGAGGGCGCTGTATTTGAGGAGAAGTCATTAACCATTAAATCCAAGTGAGAGTGTAAGGAGTACACACAAAACATAACAAATGGCATGAACGTGGTGAGTCATCTTAAATCCATCCATCCATTATCCATACACTGCTTAATGCTCATTAGGGTCGCGGGGGGAGCCTGAAGCTGGAGTCTATCCCAGCTGACTCAGGGCGAAGGCAGGGGACACCCTGGACAGGTCACCAGTCTATCACAGGGCTACACTTAGAGACAGACAACCAAGCACACTCACATTCACACCTACGGACAATTTAGAATCACCAATCAATCTCAACATGTTTTTGGACTGTGTAAGAGGAAGCCGTAGAATCCAGAGAGAACCCACGCTGCACGGGGAGAACATGCAAACTCCACACAGAAAGATCCCGGGTTTTCTCACCGAGACGCGAACCAGTAACCTTCTAGCTGCGAGGCAACGGTGCTAACCACCGAGCCACCTTGCAGCCTAGTCATCTTAAATCAAGAGCATAATTTACTGAATTGTGTGCAAAAGTTCATTTTCTCTTCGTGATGCCTCCTATATACCTCAGCCAAACTTATACAATACCAGTATGATTAGAATCAATCACAGTTTGCAAAATTGTTATTGATATTAATTATTGAATAATAATTATTTTGTTGATTTTATTTTTTTTTTAAGACCATCACTGTTCTCTAGAGCCCATGTTAACGTCTTCACATAACTTCTGCCATTTGATCAATATGTACAGAGAAAATAGTACAGGACCCTGTGGAACTCCACAGGAGAGAGGGGCAACAGGTGAGGCACATTCACCAAGGCGAACACAGAACCTTATGTTGATCAGATAGGACTCAAACCATTTAAGAGCTATTCCTTTTGTGCCCACACACTGTTCCAGCCTCGCTAAAAAAATAGCGTGGTTAACTGTTTCAAAAGCTGCCGACAAATGTAAAAGCACTAAAACTGCAGAGTGTCCAGAGTTAGCTGTTAAAAGAAGATTGTTAAAAACTCTTTAAAGGGCAGTTTCAGTACAGTGGTACACCCTAAAACCAGATTGGAATTTTTCATAAATACTAAATAATAATAATAATAATAATAATAATAATAATAATAATCAAGTCAAGTTTATTGTCATTTTGCTGTACATACTCAGGAGTACAGGCAAGATGAGAGAGTGTTTCTTCAGAATCATTTAATTTGTAAGTTTTGCGGAATGCACGTCTGTACACTAAACATTCACTCTCGCTGTCTCCTGAATAATAGTAGTCATAAATACTCCCCCTGCGCAAGAGCACAGGGAGACTCCTCCGAACCAGGGACAGTAATGGTAAACACAACAGGCAGATGATCCGAAATACATGTGTCACAAATTTCACTGATGCCGACACATAAACCAGAAGACAGCACAAAGTCCAATGTGTGTCCTTTCTCGCGTGCCGGGCCAGTGACAGACTGAGTGAGGTTAAAAGAGTCCCAAAGATTAAAATAGTCTCTGACCAGCAGTCTGGGCTCACAGCACACATGTATATTAAAATTTCAGACATTTAAAGGCAATCGTGATTTCCGGGTATGGCACTGAGCTGAACGGCAGCATAATCTAGAAGCTCCCAGAGGGTTGATCATCCCCTTACAAATTTACAAGATTAAAATAGACAAAAGTTGCTTTGCACTTTAGGACAGGGGATGGGATGAAAGACGGAGAAAATCGCAACAAAGCGCAGAACTACAAAATGAAACTTTGGAGAGAGAAGACGACATTAGTAACGAGTCCAAGGCTATGGAGGCTATTCAAGCTGGCATCATTGCCGAGATACAGGCATCACGGGCGGAGGTAAAGAAAGATTTCACTGAAACTATCAACCTACTGAAAACCTGTACAGGCCCATATCAGGACTAAACATAGACTATAGACGGTTTGCATCCGTAATGACAAAACACTTGGAAAACATAATCCCAGAACTGATTGACTCAGACAGGCTTTGTAAAAAAAATAGATAAACACAGGACAATGTGAGGCGAGCATTACACCTTATTGACAATATGAGAAAAAGTGACAAAGAATCAGTAGTTATAAGCCTAGACGGCGAGAAGGCATTTGATTCAGTCCGGTGGGATTATTTATATCTGGTCCTCAAATGGTTCGGCTTTAACTCCCAGGTTATAGGATGTTTGAAGTCTTTATACTGCTTACCTACAGCCTGAAATAAAATAAACGGGAATCTATCCTCACCAAGTGAAGTGAAGAAGTCATTCAGGAGAAGGGCGCTAACACTAAGGTTTTTTCCTTTGCTGTGGTGATTTTACCATCAATATAAAACTAATCAACTGGTCCTTCTGTTCCTCAGATGCTGGCAGTGCATGACGACTCTTGTGTTCATTCTTGCAGCCAACAACAGAACATTTAGTGAGCTTTGCTCAAGGCTGAGACATTCTAGAGTTAGCAGAGCCGCTCTAGAAAGTCAGTGAACCTGGTGGACTGAGAGGCAGCTGGTCACTGAATGTTTCACCTGGAAGCGGCATTGATGAGGCAGAATTGTTGACATTTTTATTTCGACATTTATCGGTAACCCAGTGTCTATAGTGAAACTGTATAAAATTCTTACAGGCTTGTAAGGCTGGGAGGCTATCTAAGGTGAGGTACAGCTGGAGGTTAATGGCAAAAGAGCCGTTTGTGTACGTTCACAGCTTTTTTATTTTTAATAAAAATTCAACCTTTAATTTAGGTCTGTGTTTAGTCTTGTGAGACTTTTCAACTCACATTATATTATTCCAAGACGGGCCCAATTCCTTTAAAGATTAATGTCAAATACCGTTTTAATCGCAGTTTGCAAAAAGTTAAGTCGATCCTATACAGCCAAAATGGATACCAGTTGCTGCTCGGCAGCTGGTAGCTTGTCATTATACAGTCTGGTTAATCTTAAAAAACAGAAGTGCAGTCTTTGTACACATCTTTATAATAACTGAGGTTTCAGCCTCAGGCCACCTCCAGAGATCTGATTCATAACCTGATGGAGAAAGATAATCAGTGCAGTGTAACAGTAACAACAGCTGTTTTCCCCTCACTGTTATGCTTCCTTATCCTTAAAGACTTTTGAAGTGTTCAGAAATGTTGCCAATAGGAACCGCTCATTGCCTTTGAACTATGTGTAGGGTTTGGAGAGTGGAAGCAACAGACACTTGCACTTGTGGGCTCATTTTTATATATCTTCAACTAACATGAAGCTATTTCTGAGTCCTCTCCATTTCTAGTCAGGGTTATTCTGTTTCTATAGAGGTGCAGGACTTTACATTGCACTGGAAAATAATTCCAGAGTGAGTAAAAATGTGACAGGATCAAAAAACTTGGGTCCAGAAGGCCAAGATGACTGAGCGCAGTGTCATAGAGACACAAACAAAAAAGTAGCAGTTACTGCACTGCACCTACACATGGGCTTATCACTTTTAAACTAGGCATATTAAATTAAGCTTAGGAGAGTGGAAGCAACATAAAAAGTTTAACACCCCCAAAGCATAAATTGCCAGATCTTGTGTACACCTGAGATTCATCTAAAGAGGACTAAAGAATATCTGATCTACCATTTTCATCCTATTTCACGTCATTATTTTGATGATTACAGATTTAAAGTCTGACTCCATGCAACCACATTCTAATAATTACTTCATTCATGTCCTTCTGTCTTGATTCAGGTGGTTTTATGGGAAAATGAACCGCTTCGAGGCCCAAGGCCACTTGATGGGACCAGGAAATGAAGTGGGAGCTTTTCTCATCCGACACAGCGAGAAGGATGACATCGGATACGTTCTCTCAGGCAAGACGACAAAAAAGGGAGTTTTATAGACAAGAGCCATAAAGAGATTGAGAGGCATGTGATGGGTTAAAGTACAGTGACGGAGAAAGCAGTTTCACTTCAGTTTGCAAGCTGCACATATTTCACAAGAAGGGAAAATAAGGAGTGAAACTGTCAAATAAAAGGACAATATTTGGCTTTAGATCTGAATGGTTTAAACCAACAGGGAGCCCGAGCCTCTAACAAGAGGTTTCTACATATGCATACTATAAGATTTTCAGCATGCTTAACTCTCTGAACTCTCAACACTTTCTGGCCATGATTTTTATTAATTTTTTTCCCTCTGGTCTCATTTTGACTCTATGCGGGCTCCTTTTTGTATTTTTTTTCTTTTTTTTGCATTTTTTTTTTTTAACAATATGAAGTCCTGCACCACTATGGAATTTGTCCATTTTTTTCTAAAACCAATAATCAAAGAAATATAACTTTAGGTCTTCTGTTTTTGTTTTAGTTTTTTGGTTTTTAATTATGGCATTATAGCAGTGTCATGCTGCACAAAAGATATTCTTAGTCCTCTTCAACTTGTAGCTGTGGTTGTTCTGTTTCCATAGAGGTACAGGACTTTTTTATTACAGTGGAAAATACCAAAACAAAAACGTGATAAGATCAAAAAACACCGAGAAACTACTTCAGAAGGTTAAGATGACTGAGTGCAGCGTCAGAGACGCAAACAACAAAGTAATAGTTACTGCACTGCACCCACACATGAGCGCATATAGGACTATGACAATTAGTCATTGTTTGCTTGGCAAAAAATGCTTCCTTCTAAGAGCTCATCCATGTGTGACAGTCACACTCACAAAGCATTTAACTGATGGCCTTTCAAAGCCACAGAAAATGTCAGTGTTTGTGTTTACCATCATTTTAAGCAGCCTGCTAATCCGCTCCTTTCTAAATAACCCTACATTGGTTTTCAGTTTAAGTGGCATATTTTTGTCATTTCCATTAGAGACATGGCTGCGATAAAGTCTGAAAGCAACAAAAGGAAACAGCCCAACTGTTAATCCAGATTATCCAAACTACTTTATAACTACTTTAAAACTACTATAATATTACACTAGTTGGTTATTCTCCATTATCAATAACATTGTATGATCTCAGCCTCGTTATGTATTATAAGCAGGTGAAGTGGTATTTTATATATATTTTTAACTTACATATTAGAGTTTTAATCCCTAATATGTAAATTACTCAGTTAAATCACACCATAAATATCACTATACAGTCCTAACCTCAATATTTACAATCATAATCTGCATGTTTGGGATTTTTTTTTTATTTGATTAAATTTGTTTTTATTATCATAATTTGTCTAAATTGGCATTTGTGTTTTTATTAAAGCTCCTTTACAAATAAAGTTATTATTATGATTAGCATCATTATTATTACTTTAATAGAAGTAAAATCTGAATAAGTGCAGCCAAAATGTCAGTAATAAACCTTTATTGCACAGAAGTCCACAAACAGACAGTTTTTGTGTACTTGTAGAAAAAAACCCATTTCCATTTATTAAGCTCAAAGGTTGGTCATCACTTGTCTGATTATCTGAGCATTGCGGTTTCATTATGTGCTGTCAGTTTTATATTTAGCTCCTTCATGTCCAGAATTCAGAAATGATATAAATACAGTGTTATTACAACTGAGGCAATAGCCAAGTTAACAAAAACATTTTTAAAAAATAGCATCCACTGAAATTGTAGCATTTTATGTACTTTATAGGTTTAATTTTGTGTGTATCTTTCCGCAGTGAGGTCAAGCAGTCGGGTGAAACATTTTAAGATCCAACACGCAAATGAGAGTAATTTTCTCGTGGAGCCTGGCCACAAGTTCGACTCTCTGATCGATCTTGTGGATTACTACAGCGCCAACAGCCTCACCAGCACAGGCAGACTGGGGAGCCCCTGCAAAAGGGTGAGGCAGGATATGTCGGTTGTCTTTAAGCTTCTTCATTTGTTCCTCCTATGCCTGGTCATCTGAAAAAAAAAAAGAAGTGTCAGAAATGGCGTCGAAAAGAAAATTAATGAATACAGCTGTAGCTAGAGCATAGTCCATCAACTTGCTGCCTCGTGTTTTTAGGATTTGGTAGTCAAACATTCTCTGGTTAAAACTGTAAAGATCCTTTCTAGACATCTTTAGACTTTTGTTTGGGTGCAGGATTGTGCATATATGCGCCATGTTTCATGTCTCTATGTGACATACAAACCTGTGTGTTTCTTCAATCAGAAAAAGCCCGACATTCAAGACCTGAGTCACTTTACAGTGGATGAGTGGGAACTTCCGAAAGAGGAGTTTACCGTGATGGAGAAGCTGGGCAGTGGCAACTTTTCTACTGTCTACAAGGGATGCTGGAAAAACCACATCAATGTTGCCATCAAGATCCTCTCAAATGGTATTTTATCATCTCAGCTGATCAAATGAATATTCATTTAATAAATGGGTTTGTGATTATGTAAAACGATTCAGACATACCAAGAAAACATCCCATTCAGACACAGTTAAAGACAGACATTGAGACAGATACAGACAAGAGACAGGGGGTTTGGCAACAACAGTATCGTATGTTAGTCCTCAGAGAGTTAAACAACAGAGAGTAGTGAATCAAAATCAGAGGCTTTTGTCACAACATCGGAAACTCTGCATTAGATCTAAACATAGAATGTGTTGGACCAACTGCTCCTGGATCCTGTGTTACACACTACTTGAATTAAAATGGAGCGGTTCATACAAAGGCTGAGAAAAGGTGCTGCAGCGAAGTACAGCATGAGAAAAAAATCTTTTTTTGAGCATTAAGGTGCATAAACGTGTTCCAGTAGAATCTGCATAATATGGGTCCTTTTAAAATACCTGATTTGGGTGATTTTTTTAGCCTATTCAATTCAATTTTCAATTCAATTTTGTTATTACATACAATTTACAATAACAAGTCATCTCATAGCGCTTTAACCTATCAGTTGCATCAATGTACAGTATGCCGCTATCATTGAGTATTAAAAATGTACTATGTGCACACTGTATCAAGTGACTTTTATTTTATTGTGCACAAATTAAAATGTGCAATGTCAGTGACACGCAGCTTGTTTCATCTGGTAGAGACAGAATACAAATGTGGCTTTTCCAGATCTTTCACAGTAATCCCCGTTGATCCATTTCTGATGCTATGATGCATAACTGGCAACCAAGCAGCCTTTGCTATGCTTGGAATCGAAGTGACACAGTGGCAAAGTATTCTTTTGAGTTGTGCAACAATCTGTGAATTTCTTTCTTTTGTTTCCTCCCCAGTTAAAATGTTGTCCTATGTCAATGCTAATCTCTGTCTCACTACGGTTTTGATAGTCGCAGCCTGTTGTTTTCATTCAGGACAACTGGACTGATTGTAAACATGCAGAAAGTAAAGGAAGTGGAGAGATTTAGAGCCACTATAACAGCAGTCTTTTAAGTAGGTCACTTATCTAATGAAGCTGATGACTCATTTATGACTGTAAAGACATTTTACTCGTGTCTCCTACAGTGTGCTGACCCTGCATAAAGGCGGGTCGCTCACATTGTGCAACACACTGTTTCTAGAATAACAAGATGGGGTGAGTTTCTTAATAAATGGGCGTGGCACCCAAAATGAAGCAGCCACCTAGTGAATACAAACCATGTCTTCTCTCTACAGTTTACAGTTGATTTTTGCCAACATGTGACTTATTTGTTAAGCACCGCAGTTTGTGGCCTATTTCTTTAATAGTCAAGATTTCAGTGTGATTTCCTTGTTGCTACTTTCTATGCCTCTCTCTCATGTTCCTCTTTTGTGTCTGTTCCTTTTTTTTTTAATCTCTTTCCCTTTTACTTTCCCACATTTTAATTCTCTCTTTTCAGACTCCGAGATGAACCAGCGTGAGTTTCACAGAGAAGTTCAGATCCTGAAGAGCCTCCGCCATCGTCACCTCATCTCCCTGTTCGCTGTCTGCACGGCTTCGTCACCTTACTACATCATCATGGAGCTGATGGAGAGAGGCAGCCTGCTCAGCTTCCTCAGAAGTAAACTTCTGTGTTCTTCTGCTTCTGTCTTTCGTGGGAAACCATCAATGTGTGCTGTAGTGTCAGGGTGAGGTTAGCGGGTTTAGGGCTTTGGTTTTATGACAGGTTACTGATACTGTTCTGGTGTCTTCTAAGATTGTGTTCAGTATTTATGCCATCATGGGTTTTTTTAGGTTATCCATCTGCTGTCTCATTCTTTTGTCTTTGCATGTCAGATAATAAGTAACACTACCTGTAAAATACAAACAATGGAATATATAATGCATCCTTCCACACTCGCCACTGCGATCTCTATAAATTGATGAGGTGGCCTTCCCTTTATACTCGGAGGCTTCACTACTGGTTTCTTTCCATTTACAAGTCAATTCTGGGCAAGACACCTCCCTACCTGTCCTCTCTTCTTCATGTTGCCCATAATTCTTAATGTACTAGGTCTAGTGAGTACATCAAGCTCATCATCCCCAATACTTCTACTATTTTTGGCCCTAACTCTTTTCACTTTGCAGCAGCTAACAATTTGAACACCTTACAAAAAATCCTCAAACTTGCAACTTTGACTCCACTCACCACCTTCAAGCTTAAAATCCCACAGATTGTAATTGACTGTTGCTCCTGCTGATCATGTCGGACTTTACTTACACACATACTTATACACACACACACACACACACACACACACACACACACATACACACACACTTTCTTTACACCTCATGCACATCTTTTTTCATTCACATGCATATGCTCCCATGCTTCTTGCTTGTTTACTTATGTTATGTTGATGTATCTATTTGTGTCTGTAATTTACATATGTGTTTGTTCCCGCTGGCACCTCTTGGCCAACTCATGTCTGCAAAAGAGAACTGGTTCTCAAACATTTTTACCTGGTAAAATAAAGGTCAAATAAAAATATAAAATATCAGTAGCTTAAACAATTTATTAACTCTAATACTGACATTGTATAAGATAAACTCTGAACTGCAACTATAAAAGTAGAATTCCTGTTATTCAGTCATAGTGTTTTTTTGTTTTTTATTTGTGTGCTGTCCCAAGATTTTCCCAATCCGGTCATCTTTATGAAACATTTGTGGAGGTGGCACTGCCTAAAACAGCCCACTAGTTCCTGCAGCGTAAAACTATTATTACCCACTATTAATTAACTAAATATGATACCTGCTTATCTCTCAAAGACGAGAGCTGCTAAAGATCGGCATGTTGGCCCCATCGTTGTGAACATGCTAGCATTCACACATGGTTGTTCTTTATGAATCGAGCATCTAATGTAGAGCTGCTGTATGTTCTTAGCCTCATTTTCGTTCTAATCAGTCACATAAAAATGTTGGCTAACCTCAAAGTTGAGTGGTTAGGGCGCTTACTGCATAGGTGTAAATAACAGAAGCAGAGAATTTCCAGTTCCTATCCCCAACTCTTGTTTTCCGTATGCTCTGTGTGTCAGCCCTGCTCTTGTATAATAAGGGAACACCAAAATAGTGAGCATTTTGCTTAAAAATATATTGTATGCCATTTTATATTATATTATATGATCTTTAATTGTGGTGTTATATTCACTGGTAACTGAAACCACTGATAACGCATGTAAGACATTGTAAAAGTTTTGACAACCCTTAAGTTTATTCTGGACTTTGGCCGCTTCTGCCAATGTGAGCTTCACAGGTCCAAATCTCTGAAGCTTTATCTCAACTCAATTAAGTTTTTAAGATTATAAGAGTGATTTTGTGTGCTTCATGCAGCACTGATACAGCTACAGGACAACTATGCTTTATGATCAGCAGATACTGAAAACATGACGTGTACCAATTTGTTTTACCTGTAATGTAAATCAACGTGCTGTACAGTAATTGTCCGATTTTCTGTTGTTTTTCTTCTGTCTCAGGTTCAGAGGGGCAAACTCAAGACATCGCATCACTCATTGACATGGGTGCCCAGGTGGCTGACGGGATGTCGTACTTGGAGGAAAACAAAAACATCCACAGAGATCTGGCGGCTCGAAATGTCCTGGTGGGAGAAGACTACATCTGTAAGGTGGCTGACTTTGGGCTGGCCAGAATCGTCAAGGTAGGAGGTGGGAAGGTTTGCAAGTCGGATTTAAAAAGTCAAATCAACAATGGTTGCTTTTAAGACAAAGATTTTTATTTTTTTTTCCATTCAGGAGCCAATATATATCTCAGAGGATAAAAAGATTCCTTACAAGTGGTGCGCTCCTGAGGCCATCAGCCACGGAAAGTTCTCCAGCAAGTCCGACGTCTGGTCCTTTGGTATTTTGCTCTATGAGATTATCACCCATGGAGGCACTCCTTATCCAGGTTAGTTTGAATGACTACGTTTTTGGGTTAGATGCTTTGAAAATTAAATTTTTAGTCTACAATAAATGATGAAATTCATTATCACATCAGAGTATTTGTCTTGGAAATTTGCAAGACTGGCATACCAGTGTCTCCGTCACAACTATGACCTGCAGCGGACGTTGTAATTGTGTTGTGCTATGAAACTTCCTTCTGTTATGGCTGTAGTTTCTTGGTCAACTGGTCAATGGGTTTGCCGATATGATCTCATCCAACTGAGTTCTCATTGGTCAGACGGTTGCTGGTGTTACTTTAATAAAGAGAAAAGCCTGTTCCAGGATAAATCAGTTATATTTGGTGGTGGAATAACAGACTACCACCTCCTCGTTTTCACAAATTTGAAAAAATAATGGAGTCTGCTAGTTCTAGTTTATTTACTGACTGTTTACCCGGTGTCAACTTCAAACTAACTACGTCATGGGCAGGCACATGCTAATCTGCTCCAGGTCTGCTCTTATAAATCAGAGGTTGTAGTATTTTCATGAGCCTCAAGCCAGTTGGTGACAAACTATTTTGAAAGGTGTCTTATACAGAAATTTACAATAAGCAAACAAAATATGGAAGTTCATTTGTAAATAAACATTTGGGGGAATACACAGCTTTTCTTTCTTTTAGGCAATTAGATGAGTGGATGTATACCACAGGGATGTTAGCTTAGCATAAAGGCCGCCAGCACCTCCAAACAAAGAAACCCATCTGTCAGAACTGAAAAATCAGAAGTGCTGATGGATGGATAAACGTTTTTTGTATTTTTTTTAGCGAGAAAGACTTAGATTGTGTTCTACGTGCACTTTGCAAGTGATGGACTGAATATTTTCCCAAGATGGCTGTTTTCCCGACTTTTAGACGTTGTGCTAAGCTAAGCTAATGACCCACTGCATCAGCCTTAAGCTTGAAATACAATCATGGAATTAATGGTTAATTTGCTCTACTTTTTAGAAGTTCCATGAATACAGGCAGTGCATGCTGGTCTCCTAGTTTTTTGTTATTATTTCACTACAAAATAATCAGGTGCAAAAACTATAATACACTGCAAATACTAGACTTCATGTTGATTTAGGCTAATGAGGCTGGCTGGAGAGATTACTTTGGCCTTTTTAGTTCATCCAGAAACAATCTACTGATCTTTTCAACTAACTGTTAAAGAGTAATTACGTTTGTAGTCGACCAACACCAATTACTGCATTCCTACCTGCCACCTATTCAACTTTCTGTTTGATGTCCTCAGTTGGGACAAAATGTTGGGATCTTAATTGATCATATATATATATATATATATATATATATATTATATGTCATCTTTATTTCTTTTTCCAGAACCGAGGATGTTTTGTTTTTCTTCCTCAACCTTTTCTGCTTTTCCTCAATTGCCTCACATTTTTGTTAATCCTAGCTTCTTTTCCCCACCACGTTTAAGATGAGCGTATGGAATATACCTTAATTGTTTTTAAAGGATATGTTCGCAGTTTTTTTATAGTCTGTCTTAAAATTGCATACCCATACACTGAAACAGGTTTGACTTGCTGTAATCGTCCTCACTGCACACGCCAGTCATTAAAACATCTCTCTCCAAAGCTATTCTGTGGTAACTGGCAGGTGATAAAATCCACAGTCGTTGTTTGAAGCTTCCCTCATTGAACCGACAAACATCATTTTATTCTCCAGTTTCGTGGTTTTTGTACGAATTCTCTCTTTTTATTTGGAGCCTTCCGTTTCAGCTCAACAACAGCAATGTTGGTGGAGAGTCACGTGATTTGAGTCACACTGCTGACCACGAATGAGGAAACAAAACCTCTTTCAGTTTATATAAATTTAGAGACTTTTTTTAAAAAAGATTTGAAAGATGATTTACTTGGCCTTGGAAATTGATGCATTGCTGCTCTTCCTGCATATTGGATTGCAGATACCTTGAAGTTCAGCTGGTTTTTCACTAGATCCAAGTCATGATCACCAGAGAATCCACCTTCCTGGGCTTCATTCTATGCGCTCTCCACACCCGGTTGGACCATCAGCCCATTAAAGGAACTGTATTACTAGATATCACAAGACCTGAGTTTGAGTTCCGTCTCGGATCATTAATATAATTTTATATATATTTTTAGGTCTTATTTTGACTTTCATTTTTCACTCTTTTTTCCAGATAATGTTTAGTTACGTTTTCAGTAGATGTTTGGTTTACCCACCTCAGTTTTCAATTAGGTTTAAGAAAGGATCATGACTCCAGTCTTCCAGATGTTGATAATCCAAAAACCTTTAGCAAAAAAGCAACTGGGCTGTTTGTTTTAGTTCACCTCTCATCCAAGAGGCGAAACGTTTTCAAGGTGAAATGAACAAAGTGGTAAAGTATGGTTAGTTATAAACATACCTAAGTAGTTTTGGTACCTAAGCTAAACCAAGTAGTCCTGGTTCTGCAGAACTGAAAAAGGCTCTTGGATGAAAGGTGAAATGACTGCTGAACCTCTGAGGGTCATAGTGGGTGTAATGCGCCTACTGGGGCTGCTAGAAGGTGGAGGAGGTCCCTACTGGTCCATATGTAATGGAAATGAGCATTTGTTTTGATGCAGTGGATCATCTGAAATCAAGTAATACTGTAGCAATTCAATCACATAGAGGCCTGACTGAAAAGCTTAAAAGGATTAATCATTCATTTCAAGGTGCTTCAATGTGGCTAATTCAAGTTTCCAGTTTAAATTTCCTATAAAATGACACTAATTTAGCAGGGGTGTTTAGCAAACGGTGCCTAGCTAATATTCATGGTGTGTCGGTGGGCAAATGAGGATAAAAGCATTGGTTTAAAGTGTGCTCTTTATTCAGCCTCAAACACATCAGGTTGAAAGTTAGCTCGCCACCATCAGAACCAAAGCTTGCATGAGGATTTACTTAGAAAGCCCCCAGGTGTGTCTACAGATATTTTAGTGCAAACAGATGTTTAATACCACTTCTGCTTTTCTGTCTCCTCTCTCTGCCCACTTTTGTCTCTTTCAGCTTTAGGTAACCAGGAAGCACATGAGCAGATTATGACAGGATACAGGATGCCAGCACCAAAGAATTGTCCCAACTTTCTCTATCAAATCATGCTGAAATGTTGGAGTGCTGAGCCGGCTGACAGGCCAGACTTCAGGTCTCTCAAGATGCAGCTGGACAACTGCTCCTATGAGATGGAGTGATCTCCTGCATTTACAGATGAGCAGCAGAGGGTCTGATACTGAGCAGGATGGGAGCTTTTCACTAAGGACATACCTTTAGAAAAACAGACACAAAACTTTGTTAACCTGCAAAAGTTAAAAGTTTTCTTAATCGATTCATGAGGAGATTACTTTTTATTGAGCTGAGATCATCATGAAATAAGGGAAAGAATTTTTAGAATGAACTGTTTAAGCCATATTTTTAATCTATCCAACGTGAACAGTTGTGACAGTGCACTGAACACATTGATCTTTCAATCAGTTAAACTTGAGGTGCACAATAAAGCTGAAGAAATTTGTCACAGTAAAATGTTTCATTTCAGGCTGTATAGAGATAATTACTAATAAGTTTTCAATGATCTGTTTCTAATAAAGATAAACAAAAAATGTTGATATTGAATTAAACTGCTTGAATGTAACCCCTTTTATTTATTCAAGTAAACATGTAATCATTTTACTGTTAACACAACCAGGAAAAACATACCATAAAAATAAATTAGACACAAAAATAAATAAACACAAACTGGCGCAGTTGGTAGCACTGTTGCCTTGCAGCAAGACGCCGGTTCGCGTCCTGGTGAGGACACAAACTTTCTGCGTGGAGTCCAAAAAGGTTAGTTGGTGATTCTAAATTGTCCATAGGTGTGAATGTGAGTGTCCTTGGTTATCTGTCTCTAAGTGTAGCCCTGTGATAGACTGGTGACCTGTCCAGAGTGTCCCCTGCCTTCACTCTAAGTCAGCTGGGATAGGCTCCAGCCCCCCGCAACCCCAGTGAGGATTAAGTGGTGTATAGATAATGGATGGATGGATGGATGGACAAAAATAAATAAGGATAGAGGAATGATGTCTCCTGGATACACATTAAATAAAGAATGGTGGCCTGGACCCCACTCCCACACTAACATCACTTTCACCAGCCCTCAGAGAAGATGGAGGTGATTGGTTATACAGGCATGTGGGTGTTCTTAGACCACGGAGCCTGTCTCACAAGGGCAACCACCAGTCCTTGTCGGCTGGAGCCATCACCAGGGAGGTCTGTGGACACCCAGGCAGTTGCAGATTCAAAAGACCTGCATAGAAGAGGAAGAGCGATGTAGGGCGAAGGGGCTCCATTATCAAGGTATGACAGGATGTTTGTGAGCCAGACAGGGAGCACATTTGAGTTCTGTTCAACTAAACTTCATCTTTTTATTATGTTAGTTCATGGCTGTTTGCATCTGATGCATTTAAGTGAAAATATCAAACACTATGGCAAATAATTAACTTATTGATGAAGTATCTATCACAGACATATATTGCTATTGTTTCATCTCCCAGGTCAGACATTAAATATGTCAGCTTGGGCCCTAAGAATGTGATGGGTCTTTTTATAACTATTTTGTTGCTTGTTGTTAAACAAACAGTAATCATTTGTCTGTTTGAATACCATTTTTTAAAGAGTTATCCTTGAAAATTTGAAGCTTCGATCTAGATGGTGGGATGACAGATGCACCCACAATAACATAACAGTTAGACATGGTTAGTAACTTAACATCATTCCTTGTTAACGTGCAGGTTGCAATATGTTACGTTCGGTTTTCAGGTAATTTGCCAAACTAGTAATAGACAGAGATGATGCAGGCCAGCCCTAATATTTTCCAGATTCATCAATTAAGAAAATGTTATTTTCATCTCTAATTTTCTAAACTAATTTACTGTTTGGTTACAAATGCCTAAGGTGATATTTTTTAGCAACAAAGAGACCAAAGCATATTTAGTATATATATATAATATGTTTTTTGTTTTTTTTTAAGTTGTTTTTTTGGCCTTTGTGCCTTTATTGATTGTGCAGTGAGAGAGAGACAGAAAAGTGGGGAAGAAGAATGGGGGGAGGACATGTGGGAAAGGGCCATGAGCGGGATTCAAACTCATGACCTCCACATCAGGACTGTAGCCCTGTACATGGGATGCCAGCTCAACCAGGTGAGCTATGGTGGCGCCCAGTTTACAGGTATATTAAGAAAAGCAAAATTCCTGCCAAATTTTGGGAGAATTTGGTTTTTACTAGAATTAATTACATTTGATTATTAAAATAGATACAGCTTAAGCAGCTCCAAGCCATGCATGATCTAATCATTAGTCATTAATTGACTTGATAACTCTCAGCTGTCTGCAGTATTTATCTTTCACCAGCAGGTGGCAGCACAGACACACTTACTTTCTTTTCTAACTAAAGAAGCGTGAAGGTTTTTTTTGTTATATTTTATTTTATTTCATTTTTACAGTACTCTTGCTTTCAGTACTTTAAACTAATTCAGTCTTTGTTTAGCTGTGTGTTTGGAAATGTTCAATCAACTAGTAAAACTTATGAGAGCTGCAACATTATGGCCAAAGTGATGATCACAGTCATCCATCCATCTATTATCTATACACCGCTTTATCCTCTGTAGGGTCGCGGGGGGCTGGAGTCTATCCCAGCTGACTTATGGCCAAGGCAGGGTACATCCAGGTCACCAGTCTATCACAGGGCCACACAGAGAGACAGACAAACAAGCACATTTGCACCTACAGACAACTTAAAATCACCATTTAAAGACCCCAGGCCAAGATTCGAACGTGGGTCGACAGCGCTGCATCATCGTGCCCCCCCCCCCATAATCACAATAATTTGAATCAAACTTTGAATCATTTTAAACATCCATATCACAGGCAATCATTCAATTGTAGGAAGCCAAAATCGTGATGGAAAGGAATACTCAACTACCTGTGCAGCCCTACCAATAACCTTGTCTGCCTGATAATTTATACTGAGATGACATATTTCTTCTGTAACGTTCCAATCTCTCATTTGCCTTTTGTACGAGTGATCTTTTCAAACAGAACAATGTGCATCTGTCACTCAACCATTTTGTAAAATATTAATTGAGTCCGGAAGAAGTATATTTATTCAGTGACTCACAAGAAACAAAAGCAAAATAGAACCCAAAACTTGTCTTATTCTGGGTGTTCTGTATTTGTTGTCCATCTAAGTTGCTGATTAAATTCTTGGTAAAACTTTACCTTTACTGTTAGATTTGTAACTGATGAACTGCAGCACTGATGTTCCTGCTAAACACCCGTAAACAGCCATAAACTACTGTGAAACTGTTTCCAGTCTATAAATAATGTAACGACAATAATAAGTGAGGACAAATGTTTGTTTCTGTTTGCGTTTAAGAACACTTTCAGCACGTATGCGTCTTTTGTGGGTGTTAATGGAAGTGGCTCGCAGTGAAAAGTAAAAGTGTGCTTGTGTGTGTGTGTGTGTGTGTGTGTGTGTGTGTGTGTGTTTCCCAGAGGTCTGCAGGTGTTAGATTTCATGCTGCCTCTTGTCCTTCTGCCACTGTAGTTAACTGGGTCAACAACGTTAAATATTTGACCCCTTTATTTTCTCTGGCTCTGCTGTTCAAGTTAAACTTCAGGTTTATCGGCTGTTGCCAAAATGTAAATTTACTGTACTGAGAACATTTTAAAACGGTTTGGTTACATTTTGATCCTAAGACCTTTAAGATTTATATAAATAAAGGATATGTCTATAAGATATAATAAGATGATAAGGCTTTTATCAACTCACCACAACCCTAGTTCTAGTCCCATTCCCAATGAATTTCAAGGCTGTATAAATTTGCTTCATATCTGTCTCCATGAGGCCTGCACACAAAAAAAGGATAAAATATTAACTGAGGGTCACGTTAGTTGCAATGAATAGCACTTTTTCAGACAATATAGAACCAAATATATCTTTGAGCTGCAGAAAGTGGACGGAATTGCCATCTTGCAAAGGCTGACATGTTCACACTCCTCAGAGATTCAGAGATTTAGTCTTAAAAATGTAAAATCAGTCCCAGAGTCCAAGGTGATGTTGCTTGTTTTGTAAAACCAACCAACCACAGTTTACAGTGACATAAAACAGATTTGAGTGGTTGAAAGAGATGATTGCTTAATTATTAGATGATTAAGTGTCTTTTGAGTCACTTTAGCATCAAAAAGGTGCTTCCCTATCTGTTGGAATATTTGGCTTTGTGAAAGAAAGTCTCCACACTGCTCAGCCTCCTCTCCTTGTTTCTATTTCCTCACTCTCAACTTGTCTAATTCCTTCCAATGTGAAAGCCACACACATATGCACACCATCTATCCTTCAAAGCAAGGCCTTTGTCTCATGCCAGTGAATTTTTAGAAAGTACGCTCATCAGCAAAACACCTTGGATACATGTACCAGAGACCACATGTGGGTTGTCACATAGGCAACTCCCCACATCGCTCATGTGTCTTGGGTGAGTGCCAGGACGAGATAGTGCATGAAACTGTATATGGGCGAGAACGTGTGTGTGCTCCCATTCTGCAGAGTCACGTCGCCCTGTTAACCCGGTTCATCCACATCAATGGAGGACAGTCAGAAATAGAGTCTTTTAGATTGGACCCACTGACCTCAATACCAAATATGTGATACTCAAAGTCTGACTAACAGTCACATTTACAAAAAAGACTCTTTCATGTCAGAGTAAAAACAGATTTCTACAAAGTAATGTTAAATAAGAATATACAATTTAAATTAAGTGACCGCATTTGTATTCACTCCCTTCACAGTGTCTCAAATCATTCAATGTTGGTGAAGCCGGTCGGCGCTAAAACTCCAACAACTGGTAAAATGCAAATGGTCTGAGTGCAGTAAAAGGGTCTCAAGTGATTATTGTATAAAGACACCTAAACTGGAAAGTCCCGTCACTGGTGAATCAGTACTCCTGGCTCTAACTACCCCATGAAGACAAAAGAATGCTTCAAGCAACTCCATAAAAAAGGATGAATGAAAAGCACTAGCCAAGAAAATTTCCATGTCAAAGCTTTAGGGCAAGTGGGAAAGAGAAAGCCACTGTTGAAAAAAAGCTCATATTAAATCTGTAAACTGAAGTTCACTAGAAGGCATGTGTGAAACTTTATTGAGCTTTTTGGACAGTGTGAAGTATGGCGGTGGCAGCATCATGATGTTGTAATGCTTCTGGGCAGCAGGCCCTGGAAGACCTGTGAAGTAAAATGAATCCAGCAAGGTATGGGGGAACCTGATGCAGTTTGTAAAAGAACTGTGACTTGGGAGAACACTTGTTACACAGCAAGACATTGACCCAAAGCTTACAGCTAAAACTACACAGAAATGGTTCAAGGAAAACAAAGTGATTGTTCCAAAGTGGCCAAGTCAGAGCCAAGACCTCGAGCCAATTGACCATTTGTGGTTAGACTTGAAAAAGGCTGTTCACTCATAATCCAAATGCGGCATGAAAGAGTCTGAGCAATTTTGCAAAGAAGAATGAGGTAAAACTGCAGCGTCCAGACATCGAAGGCTGAGACCTGTGCACACAGGCTCAGTACTGTAATAGTGCATCTACTAAATATTGACTTAAAGGAGGTGAATGCTTATGCAATCACCTATTTTGCACTTTTTGAAAAATCTTTAATTCATTGACATTATTTTGTAGAAATCTGTCTTTCTTTGAAATGAAACAGTTTTATCAAACAATTATATTGTAATATTGTTATATATATAATGTGTCCAGTCTATGACAGGATTTGAACTAATGCCTTGTCCACACATAGCAGAGTTTTTAAAAACCGAATATCCTCCCCCGACACACCACCTCATTTTTAGAAAAAAAATCATCCACACCTCACCATGTACGTGCATTGTCAAGCACATTCATGAGCATGCCAAAACTTTAGATGGCAGTAGTTCCCCAAATCATATCCAATCAGAGAAAGCTTCCATCTCTCAATGTCGTAAAATAACCGTCCGTAACGTCATCCTTAGCCTGTGTTCTTGTACATAGAGCAGTAGCTGGGCTTGTAAAAGCAAGCAAAAGGCCAACACACTTTTGAGGGCATCCTTGCTGTTTCCGAATGTAAAACAGGTCGCATATGTGATATAAGAACATATTTTGTCGCAGGCAGTGATGTTTCGATCAGAAATCCTCGGTTATTGATGTTCACATACAGACGCTTAAATGGGGCAAATCTTCACTTTGGTTGGAGGTTTTTGAAAGAATTGTTGTTTTGTTTTTTTTTTTAGATATTTTTATTTAGTTTAGAGATTACAGGTACAAACATCAGAACATAAAACAACATATCCCCCACAGACATCAAGGTATTAAGGATGAACAGCTTAATAGATGACTACGCATACCCATATGAGACACAAACACACATGCAAGCAAACATGCAGATGGCGTACAATAGACAGGCAGAAGGCTTTGTGCAAAATCAAAATTCAAGGGGCATCAGAGACATTGGCCAGGTAGTGGCATCCTAAAAGTGAACGTGTCCAGAAATTTCAGTCCATGCTCGTCCATATAGACCCCTCTGTAGAGCCCGGGCTCCCTCCTCTCCAATATAGTCCAGAAAAGGATTCCAAATATTGAAAAATTTAAACGGATTGTCTTTCAGGCAGAAGCTTCAAGAGGGACAAGTTCCATAATGTTCCTGATTCAAAGTGAAGTATTCAGGACAATGTCCAATATCCAGTGGAGGAGAATACAGGTTAGGTTTACTGCAGAGAGCTGAACACCCAAAATACAGGAAATGGGTTCTATGGATAGTTTCTTCTTGAAGATATTATCAATTTCCTTACATACAGTGCACCAGAAGTCAGTTACAAGGGGACAGTCAAAAATACAATGGAAATATGAGCCTTCTCTAATTTTACATTTGTTACAGTATTTTGAAAGCAGAGGATTAAACTTGTTGCATCTCAGTGGGGTTATTTGAAGCCGATGTATGACTTTGAATTGCAGTTCCTTTGCTTTGTTTGTAGATAACCTGAGTAGCTCTGCCAAACCCCACTCCACTCATCATCAGAAATAGTAACCCCAAAATCAGCCTCCCAGAAGGACCTCGCATGAACAGTGCAAATAATGCTTGGGATTAAAGAGGTCCCATAAAACTTAGTGATGAGTTTCTTAGAGTCAGAATTTTGCAATGTATTCTCCATTGTTGAGAGGTAGAATCCATTAGGATATAATTTAGTGACAGAGGTAACAAAGCTGCTCACTTGCAAATATCTAAAGAAATGGTTTTGCTGGAGGTTATATTTCCCTCTAAGCTGGTCAAAAGACATCACAGTATCATTCTCCACTAGATCACCTATAGTCCTAATACCCCTTATGGCCCAGAGGGAAAAGGAGTGGTCCCTGGAACCAGGGGGGAAATCAGGATTTGAGTGGATAGGAGTGAGGAGGGAGAGGAAACCCTCTTGATTCTCAAATTTTCTTGCCAGTCTCCAGGTTTTAAGGGTATTCAGTAGAATACAGTTGTTTTTAACATTAAGGCTAACCCATTTCTTGGAAATATATAAGAGATTGCAAAGAGGAACAGGGGTCACTGGGGAGGTCTCCAAGGATAGCCACTTGGAGTCTGGGTCCTCTTTAAACCAATGCCAAAAATAACTGCATAAACATGCAATTTGGTAGCGTTTAATGTCTGGTACCCCAAGACCCCACTCCCCCAGAGGTCGTTGTAAAACTGCAAGTTTTAATCTGGCCCTCTTATTCTTCCAAAGAAAAGATGAGAGACAGCTGTTAAGACTAGAGAGTGATTTGCGTGTTAAGAGAGCAGGGGATCATTTGGAACGGGTACAGCAGACGTGGAAGTATGCTCATCTTAAAAGGATGAACTCTGCCTAAGAGGGACAGAGGCAAAGCTGTCGATCGAGCAAGGTCTTCTTCAATCCTGCGGATCAGGGGTACAAAGTTTGCTTTGTACAGGCCATAAATTGATGGAGTAATTTTTATGCCTAAGTAGACAAATCCAGATGGGGACCAGCGAAAAGGGGTAGAGCAAGAGGGGGACCAGGACAGGTTGGGAGTCAGGGGCATCGCCTCAGATTTAGAATAATTAATCCTATAGCCTGAAAAACAACTGAAATCACTAATTATTTCCACTGCCCTGGCTATAGAAATTACTGGATTACTGAGAAATAATAAGACATCATCACAGTACAAGGAAATTTTATAGTGTATAGGACCGATCTCTATGCCTGATAATAACAGGTCATTCCTAAGGGCCTCCACCAAGGGTTCAATAGCAAGGGCAAAAAGCAGTGGTGAGGCAGGACAACCCTGTCTACACACACTCCTCACAGTGAAAGCAGGAGATTTCAGACCATTTGTGATAACGGAGGCCTGTGGGGCAGCATAAAGAAGAGATATCCACTTAATAAAGTTGTCACCTAAGTTGAATTTAGAGAGAACCTTCAGTAAATAAGGCTGTTCAGTTCTGTCGAAGGCCTTCTCTGCATCCAGTGAAATCACAAGAGATTTGGCCTTTGACCCTGAACTATGCTGTATAAGATTTAGCAGTCTCCTCGTATTGTTGCTACTATTTCGACCTGATATAAAGCCAGTCTGATCTACTGAGATAATATCAGAGAGGATACCCTCAAGTCTCCTGGCTAGTATTTTGGCAAGTAGTTTCCGGTCCACGTCCAGCAGGGAGATTGGTCTGTAGGAGGCACAGTCCTCCGCAGCCTTTCCTTTCTTAAGAATTAGAAAGATGTTTGCGTCCATCATAGTGTGAGGAAGGCCTCCGGAATTAAAGGAGTATGAAAGCATGTCAAGCAGAGGGTCAATCAGCAGGTCACAAAAAGCTTTATAAAATTCTGGGGTTAGGCTGTCTGGCCCAGGAGCCTTGTTGTTTTTTAAAGCGCTGATGGCCTCCATGACTTCCTCTCGTGTAATAGGCCTGTTCAACAACTCTCTCTGTGCATCTGAGGCTTGGGGAAGATTAACAGCAGAGAGAAAATCATGTGTCAGAGAGTCGGAGTGACAGTCTGATTCTGAGTTGTACAAATTTTTGTAAAATTCTACAAACGAATTGTTAATGTCTTTATTATTGTAAATTCTTTTACCAAGTGTATATTTTAAAATGGGATAGCCTGGGAGTTGGGTTTAGTCTTCACCAAATTTGTTAAATATTTATTTGGCTTATTCCCAAATTCATGAAAGAATCATTTTTAATGCTGTAAACTTGCGCTTTCGTGTGGATGACAGGCCAAATCGTAGAAAAATATCTTTTTTGTTTTGTGAGATACCCTGCTACGTGTGGACAAGGCCTAAAATCACCTAGGTAAAAATCTGATGACCTATAACACTACCAACAACACCAATCTCCAAATGACCGAGATTACAGGATGTACAGATTGGTGGGCCATATGAAATAAAATATAGATGAGGCTAATTTAAGGGAATTCTTGACTTTTTAACTATCTTTAATAGCCTGTAATCTCAGATTTGAACACAGACCAGTTCTGAGTTTACACAACAGTACAAGAGACTGCAGTGCAATAACCCCAACAGGCTAATTTTCTTTCACTGTAGGAATTAAACATCCAAACAACAGAACCAGCTGAATATACAACCACAGACAGACCATGTATTTAGCTGTACAACTGTATAGCAAATGCTCTGGTACCATTTCAATTTAAAGTTCAAAGTTTCCAGGAATAGGCCTACATACACATACACAAAGTGTGCCCTTGTTCAGCACGCGATCATGTGCCCCAGGGCTGCCCAATTGGGTGGGAAAGCTGCCAAAACTGTGTTTTTCTATAATCTCATAGACACGGTGATCCCGTCCTCAGCCAGCTGCCATGAACCCACTCACCCTGACATGGCTGATGGCAGCACAACACAGTGCCGTTTAAAGCAAACACGCTCTCACACACTTCAGGTTGAGATGTCCAGTTCTACAGTACAATCTCAGACTGAGGGAAAAGTTTGAACGTGATGATTGTTAGTCAAGAGCAGAAACTATATGGAAAATTTCTAAGTGGTTATATGGGTATTTATGTGCAATAGACAGCACATCCGTCCCTATATCTGGCCTTTGTAATGCCCACTGATTCCAGGAATGTAAGTAAGTTGAACATTGTTAATACAGCAGCTCAGAGCTCTGAAACTGCCATTTTTTTAATTTTTCAGATTCTAAAACACAATCTTTCACCGTTTTTTAAAAACATACTTAAGATTTTGAATACCTCGGAACAGGGTTGCTATGACTTAAAAGCGCCAATTCCAATCTCAATTAAGATTTTGGCAAACAAGAGATTAAAGAGAGTATTAAATATATGTGGTCTCATTTTAACAGTAGCAGGGTTCCAATTTTATGATTTATTCTATATAATCTACTAAAAAAAACAATAAACATATATACATATTTAAATTGGTGCAATAAATAGTATGTACTAGAACCCAAACTTTACTGGACTTTTGGCGTCAATGCCAATCTTGATTTTAGTAACTAAAAAAATTCTAATATCAGTGCATTTGTCGATATACTTTACATATATGTTAGTGTTATATTCAAAAGGGATGATTAAGTTTGTTGACTTAGTACCATGATCTGCTCAGCTATGACATGTACTCTGCTGCATGTACTGCAGTGCTGAGTCAGTTGACAAAACCATGCGATGACACAATTTCTTTTTAGCCCAAGCATCTTTTTCTGCATTAAAATAATAATAGTGGTGCTTATTGGAGAAGATATACACTCATTCTTCAGTGTTTACTTTATTAAACTATATAGTGTATAGTATGTTGTTGTCTTAAATAAAGTGGAACCATTTGCAGAGGCTGACCAACACTTCTAACAAACCAGATGTGTAACAAAGTTGGGCTCAAACATTTCCAACAATAGCATTTGTCTCCTCAGATCTCATTTCATTTTCTTCTGATCAACACTCGCCAACAAGCTTGCCAAACAGACTTCTCATGTGGGATGATTATGCACAAACCAGGGTTGAGGTCAAATAGTGAAAACATTTATGTTCAGTGTCTTTTCCTATAACTTTTTCTTGACCCTGATGAAAAACATCACCAGGACAAGGAAAGATGTGTGGGACAATGCATGAGGACAAAGGAAAAGACAACTGCTGTGCAAAGACAGTCCAGCTGCATTTACCCCAGGCTACGTAAGTAGCAGTGGGTGTTGTTGATGTGGGACTTGCTGTGGATGGCGTTGTATATTCGGCAAATGAATCTAAAATGTCTAAAATATCTTATTTACATTATATTCCTAATGTTACCATATTTTAACTCTAATGTACCCTTTAATGAAGCTTTGCTTTGCCAATAAAACTCTGGAAACAGATTTTGCAACACTTACAGTGAAAGACATCAGCCATTCATAGAGGTTCACATGAGCGTAACAAATCAGATTGGCAACAAATTTTGACTCAAATTGCTTTTCAAAACATTAAAATATGCAAAGCATTAGAAAAGAACAGTTAAACATTAAAAGAAGACAATAAAACATTAGTAACAACATTACAACCTTAAAAACAACAATAACAGAGCATCAGAACAGAAATAAAATGTTGCTTGTCTGTACAGGTGGGTTTTTCAAAGCTTTTTGAACTGAGAAACTGACTGAGCTGACAGTCAGTGGGAGCCTTGTTCAGAGTGTTGGGGCTAAAATAGTGAAAGCCCCCCTTTGTTTTCAACCTACGTTTAATGGTAATTGATGCTCAGGGGTCAAGGTGCAGAGTAGAGTGTTGAAAGTTCAGAAATGTAGAGTGGAGCCAGACCATGTAGGGATTTAGTAATCAACAGAATCGCCAACAAAATTCTTTAACAAATGGGCAGCCAGTGGAATCTGTCCGTCCGTAGTCATGGCTGTTACCCAGATTACCCGTCACTTCACTCAGTAAGGAACCTTACAAAGGAAAAATGACTATTACCCCACAACTCTTAAATTTGTTCCATGACACTTTTACATGCAGAGTCATTTTCCAGCGGATTCCTAAAACATCTGCACGTGGCAGATGCATGCTAGATAAGAACCTGCTTCGCTTTAGGCAACTAAAACGCTTTGTAGTCAAAGCCAACAACTCCAACTCCTTCAAGCAAAAACATAACTATGAGTAAAACTGCACACTCAAAACTAAACTCACCAACATTCATTTTGTCTGATCTTGGCAGAATTCTCAGACTGAGGAAACTGAAGTAAATATCCTGACAGTTTCCCTCTTCCCCTCCAGGTTCCTGTCACCTTTATGCAGCGTGACCTTTACACAGACTAAACTTCATACCAGGTGATGCCACAGAGAGGAAAAACACTAGCACAGAAACACAGTAGGGTTGGACCAGCATGTTTAACCTGAGAGGTGCATTGCTGTGTGTTATTACATTCAAGCTTACACAGTGACTGCTCACACTTGTGCTTCGTGCTTTAGTGTCTTGTAATGTGTGTCTGTTGCGGTCTCATTACGCAGCTGTTGGGTGTGTGTGCAGCGCAAACAAACACTGCTGGAGCCATACATTTCAGGTTTTGTAAGAAAATTGAATCATTGCAGCATAATGCGGCACAAAACAAAATCCTGGTACACATTTGGGATGCAGAAATTGGAAATATATATATATATATATATTTGTGTGTATCTGTATATATATATATGTAGTTTTTCATTTACATGTACATTTTGCAATTGTTTATATTTCAAATATTTTTTGTCTTTTTTTTGCATCGAAATTTCAGCCAAAATGTGCACCAACTAGTGTATATTCTGTCTGACAAAAAAGTGTCTTTTCTATTCTATTCTATTCTATTCTATTCTATTCTATTCTATTCTATTCTATTCTGTTATATTCTATTCTATTCTAATGTTTGCAAAAGTTAGCTAGCATGACATAGTACTAGCTTGCTGAGTAATGCTACTGGTACATCCCTGTGAAGTCCATCCATCCATTATCTATACACCCTATAATCCCCACTAGGGTTGGACCCTATCCCAGCTGAGGGTGAAGGCAGGGGACACCCTGGACAGGTCGCCAATCTATTACAGGGCTACACTTAGAGACAGCCAAGCACACTCACATTCACACCTATGGACAATTTAGAATCACCAATTAACCTCAACATGTTTTTGGACTGTGGGAGGAAGTTGGAGAGAACTCACGCTGCACAGGGAGAACATGCAAACTCCACACAGAAAGATCCCTGGCGTCCTCACCGGCACATGAACCGAGAATCTTCTAGCTGCGAGGTGACGGTGCTAACCAGCTCTCCCTGTGAAGTCTCCTAATATAATATTATGGATGTACAGGTGAAGAAAAACAGTAGCAGGTAGCAATAAGTTAAAACAAGACAGTAACTTGAACATTAACCTTAATAGTAGAACATAATCCTTTTAGTTGCTGATTTAGGACAACACCAGCAAGTAGTAGCGAAGGTTACTCTGTAAAAATCATTTTATTTCATTATTTAGTCTTAAATACACAATGTGATAACTAAAATTAAACAATGACCTTGTCTGATTGAGTCTGTGCCTTTAGGTAGCCTACTGTTGCTTTTTAAGGATTATTTATACTTGATTCCATTGGTTACAACTTGTGTCAGTTTCATTAACATTGTGGTACATTGGTAGTCATTCAAAATAATTCATTTGTTATTATTTGCAGTCGTAGCAGAAGTAGTATTAAATGAAAATGTAGGAAGTCAGTGAGATCTTAAAAACCCAGTAAATGGGCAATCCAGTATTCTGGGCTAAATTGTAAAATCAGCAGTGGGGTCAAAGCAACCTAACATTGTTGGACAGATAGTCATGCAGCAGCGAAGTTAAGCTTGTTTATTGTTTTTAATGTCTTGGCTCAGGTTGTGACTGTTACTTCTACCTGTAACACTGAGCAACACAAGACAGACAAATTGAAAGTAAGAGAAATTCATGAGGAAGGCGGAGAGAGGAGTGGAGGGAGGGAAGGATGTGAGGTCTGCCTCGTCAGCTAATAAATGTGCATCTGGGTCTGTGTGTTGTGCGTCTGCAGGGGAGAAGACGCGGTGCTCGGAGGAAAACTCGCACAACAAGTGATTGTTTGACCTCCAGATATTCCATCACCCATCTGTCCTCCATTCTACGTCTTTGCTGGATCTACAATTGCACCTAAACATTGAGCGACGGTAAGAATCGTATAGCTTGGAAACTTGACTGTACACATGATTATATTATTTTTAACTGACAAATATATTCCAGTATCAATATACATGACATTATATATATGTAATATTAAAAAATATGTCGATACTGGAATATTTAGCCCCTACAATTCTCCCTAATGTTCTGTACAAAAGGAAGAAAGAAAAGTTGTCTTGTCAGTGCATATTGGACAACATATCCATGATACTGGTATATGTGTGATAGGCCAGGTTCTGCTCCTTACATTTTTCATAATGCTGTCATATTAATGCCTTTAATCAATGGCTTACTTCTACATACAAGTATCATGTGTGTTATCCCAAGACTACTGTACTATAAAGCTCCATTGTTATCTGAAAGCTATTAAACTTATAGCCATGAGCCACACTCAGTTTCTCCGTGTGCAGCTATAAGATAAGATATGCCTTTATTTATCTCACAGTGGAGAAATTCACATTGTTGTTAACAGCATTACACATAGAGATACACACATACCAGACAGAAAAATGTACGTATAAATATAAGAAATAGTGCAAAACAAGTATAAAAGTACACATAAAAGAGAATAGTGCAAACAGAATATGAGAATGGGCTTCTGAATGGGGGTACATAGAAAAGATACATAAAAATAAAGATAGAGAATAAATATATAATAATATGATAATAATAATAATAATAATAATAATAATAATAATAATAATAATAATAATAATAAAATAATAATAATAACAAGCAGTGCAAATGCAGATATATACATACATACATGTTGAGAGATAGTGCAAATAACCAGTGAAGTTGAAATAAATATTGTTAAAAATGAGCAATGCTCTTTTTTTGGTATATTAACTAGGGGATATTGCACATTGTGGGTCTACTGGGAACATAGCTGGTTGTAGAGTCTCACAGCAGAGGGGAGGAAGGACCTGCGGTACCTCTCTTTGGAACAGCGTGGGTGAAGAAGCCTGGCACTGATGGAGCTTTCCAGGGCTTTAACAGTCCCATGTAGGGGGTGGGAGGTATGGTCCATGTATGATGACAGCTTTGTCATCATCCTCCTGTCACCTACCACTTCCACAGGATCGAGACTGCAGCCCAGGACGGAGCTGGCGTTCTTCACCAGCTTGTTCAGATTCTTCCTCTCGGCTGCCGTGATGCTGCTGCTCCAGCAGACCACACCATAAAAAATGACTGACGCCACCACCAAGTCATAGAAAGTCCTTAGGAGGCCTTCTTGAACACCGAAGGACCTCAGTCTGCGCAGCAGGTGGAGTCTGCTCTGACCTTTTTTGTACAGAGCCCGAATGTTAATGGTCCAGTCCAGGTTTTCGCTCAGGTGAACACCCAGGTACTTGTCAGAGTCCGCTATCTCAATGTCCATTCCCTGGATGTTCACCGGAGAGGGAGGGGTGATTTTGTGCCGGCGAAAGTCAACCACCAGCTCCTTGGTTTTTCCGGCATTAATCCGGAGGCAGTTTTGCCGACACACAGCCTTGTGTCCTCACAAACTGTGGCCTGTTGGTGAGGAAGTCCAGGAGCCATGATGTCAGCTGCTGGCACTCCTGTGTGCTCCAGTTTGTCCCTCAGGAGTTCTGGTTGGATGGTGTTGAAAGCACTGGAGAAGTCAAAGAACATGATTCTCACAGTGCTTCCAGGCCTCTCCAGGTGAGACAGGGATCTCTGTGTGAGGACGATGACAGCGTCCTCAACCCCAATGCTCGGCTGGTAGGCAAACTGCAGTGGGTCTGCCGATGAGCTCACCAGGGGGCGCAGGTGGTGGAGGACCATCCTCTCCAGGGTCTTTGCCAGGTGGGATGTCAGGGACACCGGTCGATAGTGATTAAAGTCATTGGGCCGAGATGACTTGGGCACCGGTACCACGCAGGATGTCTTCCACAGCAGTGGCACCTTCTGCAGCCTCAGGCTCATGTTGAATAAGTGCTCCACAATCCCGTACAGTTGCCTAGCGCAGGACTTGAGGAGCCTTGAGCTGATGCCATCTGGGCCTGTTGCCTTCTTGACCTTCAGCTGGGACAATTCTCTCTCTACCTGTGCTGTAGAGAGAGCCACACTGGATGCGGGGGTGGTGAGTGGGCTGGGGGGTTGTGGAGGAGCAGCAGGGAGGGGGGTTGGGGTGTCAGTCCTTGGGGCAGCCATTGTTCCAGTTGGGGGAGGAGATTGCAGCAGGGCTGGTTGAGTAGGGGGAGGGGAGAATGGCTGCTCAAACCTGTTGAAGAACCTGTTCAGGTCATTCACCCACTCCTGGTCCCTATCCAGCACAGGTCTGGAGCTGTTATGTCCGGAGATTGTTTTCAGACTCCTCCAGACACCACTAACATCCTTCTGCTGTAGCTGTTCCTCCATCCTCCTCCTATAGCTGCGCTTCCCCTCTCTCATCTTCCTCCTCAGTTCTCTCTGCACAGCTTTCATCTGGTCCCTGTCCCCCAGCTTAAAACCCTTCTTTTTTCCTTGAGGAGGGTCTTAATGTCCGGAGTGATCCATGGTTTGTGGTTGGCAAAAACTCTTATTGTCTTGGTGGGTATGGTGGAGTCAACACAGAAATTAATGTAGTCTGTGATGCAGCTGGTAAGACTGTCAGTGTCCTCCCTGTGGTCCTCACAGAACACATCCCACACCGTGGTGTCAAAGCAGTCTTTCAGTGTCTCCACCAACTCCTCAGACCATATCTTCTTTGTGTGGGTGGACGCTGGTTGTCTGTGGACAAGAGGCTTGTACACCAGGAGAAGATGCACCAGGTCATGGTCAGATCTTTCCAGGGGTGGCAGGGGTAAGGATGTGTATGCCTCCTTAATGTTGGCATAAAACAAGTCCAGAGTTTTGTTTCCTCTGGTGTGGCAGGTGACATATTGACTGAATGTTGGCAACGTGGAGAAAGGAGAGGTATATAGAGCTATAATGCCTTCACTGGCTTCACTGGTCTGCCAGTTGTACCAGGTGTCTATAAAAGGGAAAAAAAATCTGCATTTTGCTTAGTATGTTCCAAGAATATCCTTTAGTTAAAACAATTTAAGAACCTTAACCTCAACCCCAACTCGGTCAGCACTCACTCAGTTGACAGTAACGGACATAACAACAACAGCAAACCTACAACATTAGAGATATTCATATTTATTACAGATATAGATAGAGATGCAGAGTTACAGATATAGAGGTGTACAAGATGTTATTTGTTTTTTTGAGTCTTGTTTCCTCCTGTTCACTTTATTGCTTGTGGGCCTATTGACTTGAAACAACACTTTGGCTACAACCAAAAGTTGAAGTAAACTGATAAAGGCTTTTTGGTCAATATGTTAGAACAGATTTTTGTTGCATCAGTAACATTTATTTTTTCTAACATGGTGTGTTGTGCACATAAAGTATTTATATTTGTAGTATATATCATTTAACAACACAAAAGTTTAAGTTGTGTTCATACAGTTTTTCTACTGTAATTATACAGCTTCCATCAGTGGTATTAGTAGCACACAGCTCAACATGTTTCTTGGTATAACGTAGAGAGTCCTTAGCAGTTAGAGACTCTTTTAATCTGAAATCCTTCACAGAATCTCCTCCAGAGCAGTTGGGTTGTGCAGCATCTGTTACCATGGTGATCTAGCATCTTCATGACTGTAAAAACTCTGGATTTAGGCTCAACATACCTCACTCACCCATTAGTTTCTTCATGGTACATCCCTCGTCTACAGTATCATATAGAAGCCCCGTAACTTATTCAGAATTTTAACTTGGTAGAGAAAATAGTTCAACGAATACAGTGTTCCCTCCTGTTTGCTAAAAATGGCTGTTTTTGGAAACTAGAGAGCCTTTTCAAAGAATACAAAAATGTATTTGTGGTCTGTTTTTATATGTTTACCCTAAAACTTGATGTCACAGACAGGATCAATTACTTGGACATGCAACCACACACTGATAGTTCTGGTCTTTTTTGCTGACAATAACAAAACTATAGCATATCACCAGCCTTTTCTCTTTACTGCTCTATTGCAACTTCCTATCAGTGAAGTGTTACATCATTATGACAGAGCCAGACAAACACAATTGTTCTATTGATAAAAGAGTCATAAGTCATGTGTATTTTGCACTCTGATCTCCTGCTTCTGAGGTAGAGCTGCACTCGAAGCCGTGTGGGTTGCAGTTGAAATGGCACACACTGGTTGAAAGTTGCAAATGAAACAACGTACCACATACACTCACCGGCCACTTTATTAAGTGCACCTTGCTAGTACCGGGTTGGACCCCCTTTTGCCTTCAGAACTGCCTTAATCCTTTGTGGCATAGATTCAACAAGCTACTGGAAACATTCCTCAGAGATTTTGCTCCATATTGTCATAATAGCAACACGCAGTTGCTGCAGATTTGTCGACTGCACATCCATGATGCGAATCTCCCGTTACACCACATCCCAAAGGTGCTCTATTGGATTGAGATCTGGTGACTGTGGAGGCCATTGGAGTACAGTGAACTCATTGTCATGTTCAAGAAACCAGTCTGAGATGATTCGGGCTTTATGACATGGCGCATTATCCTGCTGGAAGTAGCCATCAGAAGATGGGTACACTGTGGTCATAAAAGGATGGACATGGTCAGCAACAATACTCAGGTAGGCTGTGGCATTGACACGATGCTCAATTGGTACTAAGGGGCCCAAAGTGTGCCAAGAAAATATCCCCCACACCACCACCACCAGCCTGAACCGTTGATACAAGGCAGGATGGATCCATGCGTTCCTGTTGTTGACGCCAAATTCTGACCCTACCATACGAATGTCACAGCAGAAATCGAGAGCCATCAGACCAGGCAATGTTTTTCCAGTCTTCTTTTGTCTAATTTTGGTGAGCCTGTGCGAATTGTAGCCTCAGTTTCCTGTTCTTAGCTGACAGGAGTGGCACCCGGTGTGGTCTTCTGCTGTTGTAGCCCATCCGCCTCAAGGATTGACGTGTTGAGTGTTCAGTGATGCTATTCTGCATACCTCGGTTGTAACGAGTGGTTATTTGAGTTACTGTTGCCTTTCTATCAGCTCGAACCAGTCTGGCCATTCTCCTCTGACCTCTGGCATCAACAAGGCATTTACACCCACAGAGCTGCCGCTCACTGGATATTTTCTCTTTTTCGGACCATTCTCTGTAAACCATAGAGATGGTTGTGTGTGAAAATCCCAGTAGATCAGCAGTTTCTGAAATACTCAGACCAGCTCGTCTGGCACCAACAACCATGTCACAAAGTCACTTAAATCACCTTTCTTCCCCATTCTGATGCTTAGTTTGAACTGCAGCAGATCGTCTTGACCATGTCTACATGTCTAAATGCACTGAGTTGCTGCCATGTGATTGGCTGATTAGAAATTTGCAGTTGGACAGGTGTACCTAATAAAGTGGCTGGTGAGTGTGTGCTGCTAGCAGCAGTCAGAAGTTGTACATTTAACAACATTTGGGTTGTATGAAAGATGCAGAGCATTAAAATGGCCAGAGGGAAAGTAAATCATGATGCAGGAGTCACTGGCATAATTTCAAGGGAGGGTTTTATGCTTCTTTTTTTTTTTTTATAAAGTGAAACCGGAACATCACTCGAATCCACCAATGAGGAAGAGCTGGACACTTTTTAGAACCAGAAAGAGTTTGATACTGTGATGAAGACCTGCATCCATTTGCCAGTTTATTAGGTAAATGTAGGTGGTGGTGGAGGCCTATATTCTGCTTTTTGAGGTCGTCCCTTTTCTTCAGTGTACTCTGTAGCAGCTTTTTTTGTGTATGTATAAAGTTTGCAGACTTACAAAGCCCAAAGGGAACCAAAGGAAGTTACTCCTGCAGTTACTTGCCTTAAACACCACATCATGCTTCACATAACAGATTTGCATAACACCTGACGAGTAGTTAGTTGGGCAACTGCGTGGTCGTCCACCATCAGCCAGAGCAACATTCCTACAGTCATAAATTTAGGGTTATCATATGAATTCAGCGTTACCTTGCCTTTGTCGTGCCAGCTGGCCAATCAGAGCAGACTGGGCTAAAGGTATAGTAACTAAAATGGAGCATTTCAGGCCTACTTCACGTGTTTTTTCTTCTTCATTCTCCAAATGAAAACACAGTTTAAGGATACTTCAACAAGTATACTTGTTAGGAGCCAAACGAACTGGTGGTGATACAATCTGAGCCCTAAAGTTATGTTGATCAATCAGAAGCCTGAACAAAGCTGGTTCTGTTAGCCAACCAACACTAGCACATCGAGGAAGGAGTGAAAGTCAAAGAGACGGAGTGTTTCAGACAGGCGGTGAGAAAAGTGCAGCAGCAATGTTCAGTACAAGAAAAACAATGTGTTTCTTTGAACATCTGAGCACGTCAACATCTTCTAGTAGACTTCTAGGATAAATTTAGAAACCTGTAAGCGTGTGGACTCTAACCAAACACAGCACTTTTTCCTAGTAAACTAGAGTCCTGTTTGAGGACTGTTTGCTTTTGAATATGCTGCAAAACTGCCTGGGTAAGTTTTTGGAAAAGATGAAAGTTTGTTAACACAAAACTTTGGTTGTTTTTTAGGCTGTTATTGTGACGAGAAGTGGAGGAATCTCACAATTTTAAGGCCTTCACGGACTTTAGGGACTTTTCAGATGAACTGCAGGCAGTGCTGACATAGACCAATTCAAATATGGAAATAAATTATATAAATATATAGATATATATAAATATCTATTGTATTTTTTCCAGCAATGGTAACACCTAGGAGCACTCATGTTGAAAATATTGTAAAATGTCGATTCCAGGTTTTGTTTTGATTTTTGTAAATTAAATAATGAAACAAAATTCAACTCTAGTTTTCGCCTTTTTTGAGTTCTGCCTGCTTCTAGCCAGGGTTGTGCTGAAATATTAACACTGCAGTGATAAATGAGCCTGCAGTGAAGAAGAATGTGGCAGGAGCTAAACAAGGTGCACAAACTGCTTAGAGCTCTGCCAGTGAAAATCCAGCAAGTCAGCCCAGGTCAAGTATACTGTCAAGTTTAATGTGTAGAGGAGGCGCTGCATGCCCAGCGACTGAGGCACGAGCCTTTATATGCATGTGTAAAGAGACAGTGTTTGATTTGATGGAGCAGAAGGTGATGTGACCTCCAAAGTCAGAGGATTTATAGCTTGCTTTTTTAATCTCCTTGCCTTCTGAGACGTCATTGTTCCGCCATCTGCTGACGAGACAAATCTCACTGGCATTCAAGTCATTACCCAGGATTAATACTAAGAGCCTTGTTGTTTTTCATTTGCAGGGCAAAGTCTGCTCTTGTTTACAGCAGCTTTTTATGTAACAACAATAAAACAGTCCACAGATATTCTGCCACCAACCGTGTGACTCACCTGGTACATCATCTACTTTAGCCTAGTTTGATGCAACAAGAGCAACAAAAGAAAAACAAAAACCTGCCTCCATCAGAAGAAGAAAAATGCTTTTTAGCTTCTCTTAACAGTCATCAAAGAATCGCTGACGCTTCTCCCCACTGAAAAACAAAGCGATCAGGAATCTAAATAAAATAATCCCATGAGATTAAGTTTGAAGCGGCGTTGCTGTGTGTTGCTTTCTGCTCAGTCATCAGACAGAGAAGTGAAAGTGGATTAGAGACTGAGGCTAAAAGAGCTTTTGCACAACACCAAGGCCACAAGCAAAAGAGTTCTGAAGGCTGAATAAAATAGTGGCACAGTCTGTACGGGAATGCATTGTTTCTTGGTTAAAAAATACTTTAATGACTCAGATATAATAACTGATATACTGATTATGTATCTTTCATAGCAATATTGTTATGGATTTTGGATTCGGCAGAGAAGGTTCTGCTGTTTGAGTGAGCTCTCAAAGAACCAGAGCAACAAAGAAAATTCTGCTCAAGTGAAAATTGCAGGAGCTCTAGAATAGGGCTTACAGTCATCCTCAGATGTATTGATATCCTCCTATTAAAGAGGAACAAAAAACTGCTGTCACTGAAATAAGTTGAAATTGACAAAAGTAACAATAAATCAAAATTTAATGAAAATCATGACGTTGCTTTTGAATTGTGGTCCAACACAAATATTTTTTTGAAAAACAAGCATGATGGGAACCGTGAACTAATATTTTGTTGAACAACCCTTTGAGCCAATCACTGCAATCAAGTGTTTTCTGTAACTCTCACTTAGACTTCTGCACCTGTTGACAGCTATTTTGGTCCACTGCTCATCAGCAAAGGGCTCTAAATTGTCCGGGACAGTTTTGTTTTTTAAAATTTTTCTTTTCAACCACAATTCACAAGCAATGTCTTATTTCAGTAAATTATAATTTAACAAATTGTTATTCCTTATTACTTTTTACGGTTTCTAGTTATTTGAGTAACTTATTGTGAACTTTGCCTTTTCTGTAATGGAGGGTATGAATAAATTTGAGGACGACTGTAGGTGAATATTAATTTTGAATGCAATTTCTACTTCCCACACGTTACTGAGGTTTAAAATGCTCTGCGCGTGTTCATGTGAGTACAGCTGAATAGTCCCTGAATATTTGTTGTGCGAGTGTTGGTTGAGTCACTGATGGCTTCTCATGTTGCACGAAGAACCATAAAATTCTGTGATGTTGTTGTTTCTAGAGTCTGGTTACAATACATTGTGTTTTTGGCAAATTTGTGAATGTAGAACAAATATTTTATGATGAAATATCCCGATTTTAAGCTTAGATTTGGTTTCCTAATGGAATCACACCTCACATCAGTTTGAGGACTGATGAAATGTTAAACTGTAATGGTTTCTAGTGCAATAAAAATAGTTTTGTCCCAACAATCAATGAGTAACCATGACAAACAATGATGGTTTTAAGTTTGTTTTATTTTTTGTGACTCATTGCATTTTAACTGTGCCACATTGCACCGAAGACATTTTTGAGTTCTCCTCGTGTCCAGCCATGACTGTGTTGTCTCCATAGAGGTGCAGGACTTTGCATTGCAATGGAAAATGAGCCCAAGATGAGTAAAAAATATGACAGGAGCAAAAACTGCTAATTTAACATAAAATACTATCTTTTGGATTTCTGCTCTGTCATGCCAGTGGAAACCAACTCTCGGTCACTACGACTACATCAAATGTAGGTCATGCCTGTACTAAAATAAGCAGCTGTGTGTCTGCCAGATAAAAACTGCTGCTGACCTTTCGATCTGGATGCTACTTGACCCGCTGGGAAAGACACAAGCCACTCCTACGCTGCAGATGAATTTCGAAAGTGCACCGTCACTGCTGTCAGAGGCGAACCTGCAGATGTTGGGTTGGTTTCTTGAAATCTTAAGGATTCTTTAGAGCTTCTGTCTGGTTTATTAGTTAACAGAGTGGAAAAAAAGTTGAAGAGAGTGAAGAGTCGATTTAAGGTGGGTCTTTGCCGATGAGAATGCTCTTATCCTACCATAGCATTACACCATTCAGGGCTAATAAGTTAGTTTAAAGTGCATGCATATGTGCTTTACATATCCTTCCTTCTTTTCCTCCCTTTCATCCACCTTTCCAACTGTCATTCCTTTCTTCTTTCTCTTCTTTTTTCTCTGTATCCATCTGTATTTTCTTACTCTCGTCTTTCTTCCTCTCCCTGTGTCTTTCCTCGATCCTTTCTTCCTTTTTTCCCCTCATTTATTTGCTCAGATCTACTGTAGGATGCAACAAAACAGAGTCAGCACGTTATCTGCAAACTTCCTTAAACAATCACGGAGCTCTACCTGTATAAGAGGCACGCAGAGATTACAGAGGGACAAGCAGCCGATCGCATGGTTATAAATTTGAGGGGGGAAAGGAGAAGCAGCCTCTATAGAGGGATGAAACAACAGTGGGTGGCCTCAACCTTTCCCCTACATCTGACAGGCACACAAAGCATATGGAAGCTTTTTTAGGTTACTCTTATGCAACACATCTGCAAAAAATGTAAGATACTCAGGAAATGGTTCAGGTCATCTCCCAGCTTTCCAGAATTTTAGAAACGCCGCATGTCAGATTCATATCTCAAAGCTTTTGTCCCACGTGAGAATAAGCAAACCCTCTGAACCCTGTAGAAGTTTCTGTTGTTTTGGTTTGTTTGTTTTTTGCTCGTATCACATTTTTACTCACTGTGGGCTCATTTTCATTGTAAAATCCTGCACCTCTATAGAAACAACAACCGTGGCTAGAAGTAAAGAGAACTCAAACATGTCTTAAGTGCAGTATGACACAAAATTAATATTAAAAAAATCCTGGAATTAACATGTGCAACATTTTCCAAGTGGCAATAGGTGCTACCCATGCTGGAAATGAAACGGTGACTCTACTATAAACTACTGATATTTGACTCTTCATAGTTGTAATTTGTTTTTATATTTGTCTCATATGTGCTCTGTGTTAACACAGTCTGCAGTTCAGCTGAAAAATCCCTGAATTTTTGACTGTTGGTTGCACCTGAGTCACTAATGGTGCACTGAGAAGAAGAATTTATTTTATACAAAATCTGGTTCGAGCAAACGGTTTGTTTTTGGTAAAATCATTAAATAGGATGCGATGTAAGATGATTTTGATGAAATATCACAATTTAAAGCTCAAATTTAAACCTATTTCCTAACAGGAGTTCAAAGATTTGGGATTTTGGAGTTCAGAGGGTTAAACACTTCCTTTTAAGCTTTTAACTCTTGCATGAAAACAACTTAATCTTTTAGCTTAGGTGGAATTAAGAAAACCACATCAGACAAATGCTGTCAATGGCTTTCCCATTGTTCTCTTTCTGTACACACTGCTATGAAGTCTTTGCTTCTTTTTTTTTTTAAAGCCACAGCTCTGAACTGCAGTTGCTGCTTCTCCTTACTGCTAACATTAATCTGCACATCGTGTCTATATTTTCATCAGCTATCAGGTTCATGTTTCCACTGCAGGAACTTGCAGGCTGTTTCAGCTCGTCCCATTCCAGACATGCTCAAATGATTGGATTACGTTGCATGTGCCGACGTTGCAGGAGTTTCAGCTTTACTCACTGTGCACCTGCATCCTGGAATAACCTGCAGAACTATGACTTATTTTTATAGTTAGTGCAATTCAGTTATTTGATTTCACCTTATTTTACTTTCAGCCGTTATTGTTTTCGTGTACACTTTCCGGCATGCTTTGTTTGAATGTTGAAGTTCCCCTTGTTTTTTGTAGCTGGAGATCTGTTGTTAAATTAGCATATATTTGTTTCCTTTATAATAATTAAAATAATTCTAACCATGACAGAGGTTAGTACTGGACTCAGTCCTACACCTGCAGATTTAACATTTAACCAGGAGCATACTAACAGATCGTCTGACTCTATGTCAGTTTTATCATTCAATTTAATATCTGAAGTTTATTGAACTTGATTCTCAGGTCCAGTTAATTAAGTCAGCTAGTTTTAGATAATGATTTCAAGTGCAGTTTACTCACATTTTAAAGGCAGCAGGTGAAGTTACACTTCTAAGCTTAATAAACGTAATAATTTACAGTGTACTGTAGCTGCTAAAAACTAATGACGGCAGGATATCAGCCATCAGTCACCCTGTTCTCTTACAAATCTGCTCATAAAAAATCGTAGACCACTGCTTTACAGGTTTCCGTCTTTCTTTGGGCCTGATGTTGTGAGCGCATCACACACGACAGACGTGATGCGGCACAGAAGTCAGTGCTGAGTGAGAATTCAATCAGCTTCAGACGTCACCTACGTATGAAATGCCTCACCTTAAATAAGACTCAGAGCTGTGAGAAGTTTAGCTTTCCAACAAACACGCTGTTCACCTAAACATAATTATGTAGCCAAAAGAAATGCTGTGTTTGATATTTCTAGTCCATTTTAGTGCATGTGTTTTGCAGTGCTTGGACTGTATGTCAGTTTGTTCTGCATGCCTCCACACAAGTTGTGATTTGTGGGGAAAATTGTGACACAAAAGCTTTGAGCATTGCAGCAAAGTGCATGAAATTCACATAAAACAGTTGTTTTTTTTTAGGCTACAGCTCTTTCTCAAAATCTGTAATGTTGCACAAACAAGAAAAGTCAACTCATGTCAGCCAATAAAAGCAAAAATGGACTCCACAGTCTCAGATTTCGACACAAAAAAACTAATATTTTCACACTCTGTTACCAGAAAAAGAACCTTATCTAAAGCTAACATGGCTGCACTGATGGCTCCGCTGATTTTTACATCAAATACACAGAGGACAAGGACAGACAAAGACTTAAACAAACAATGAGGCTGTTGACTTTGACCCCAGGACACCTCAATTTAATCCTATTTTTAAAGCTCACCACGAACTTACTGGCCAAATTATTTCATATTAGAGTGCGGCAGTTGCTGCAAACACAAACATTTAATTTCTGATTAGCATTATTCCAACAAAAAAAGAAAAACAAAAAAACTTTCAAGTGTGAACCATCTGGAACTTTTTCATTTGGTTTAACACAAGTAATGAGACTCAAAATCTTTTTTTTTTTGGCTTAGGATGCATTCATATGTGGCTTTACACACGAAATACAGAACTTTGTGCTCCTGATTTAAATGATCAAACAAATACGTTGCCTCGACAACATCGTCTTTTCCGTATCACCATACAACTGGCTAGAGCTGCAGGATTATGAACAAAATGGTAATTACAATCATTTTGATCCATAGTTAGAAAGAATTCACCCCATTATTTTTGGATGTTAGGGACAGTATGTCTTTGCTGCACTTTCAGGTTGAAATTAACAGAGCACTGCTGCCCTACATTCCTTCTACTGTACTAATATTTAAAGAAGCATAACAAAGCCAAAGATCCTAGTCTCTGCTCAGTTAATGTAGTGCAGCAACTCGAACAGGTGTGTGACCACAAATTACTGTGAAAATAGTGAATTAAAGCATTCCAATGTGGAATCTACCCGAATTAAAACCTAGTGATTTGGTCTCTTTCCATGAGTGGAGTATTTGCCAATATTTCGGTTGATCGTGCTTGTTTAATTATGAGAAGCCAAAAATGATGGTCATGTTTAAAATTCCATTAATTGTGCAGCCATCGCAAATCGTCCTTTTCAGTGTTTGTCATGTTCCTTGCTTATTTTTGCCGTGCACATTTAGAGCCTGCACATCAACAAAGTAAGTCTCTTTTTAAAAAAAGCTTTAAAAAGAAAAACCTCAGTGTAGCCAAGATCTCTTAAATGAGAGTAAATTAAGTTCAATCAGACAGACTTTTCTTGTGCATAAATGAGAACTATGCAGGTCTTCCTTTTGTGTCAATCAAATCAGCGTGATGTGCTTTTCCTTTTCTCCACGTCACACTGGTTACGGTGCTGATGCTCAAAGTATATATATATATATATATATATGGCATGCCGTTTAGGAAATTATATATATATTTAACAGTCTGAATATATGGAATGAAAGTCTGAATATATTGAATGAAAGTCTGAATATATATAATGAAACTCTGAATACATTGAATGAAAGTCTGAATATATTGAATGAAAGTCTGAATATATATATAATGAAAGTCTGAATATATGGAATGAAAGTCTGAATACATGGAATGAAAGTCTGAATATATATAATGAAAGTGATTTATCTGTTGACTTCAGCTCACAGAGGATGTGATCTTGCGAAGGCCATTGAACAGGAAGCCAGTCAGCACAAGCAGTGCTGTGATGGTGACACATTGATACGGCATCTAATAATAGCAGCATCAATCAATATTATTGCTCAACCCCTCACCTGAAACAGGTGAGAGGTTGAGCAAACTGTCCTGCTTTCACAGGAATTAATCGTTTCTCCTGTTTGCTTTTTGCTTGTTTGGACATTAAACTGAACCCAGGGTTTACTTTTCCTATTTCAAATATTTCCCTCCATCACGAGCATGTCTCTCATCTCATCTGACTTTATTCTTTGGACTCTCGATTGTTTGGAGTTTCTACAGGTGCTGCTGCCTTCTTTAGCCCTTTTCCACCAAGCTGGTTCAGTGCTAGTTTGGAGCCAGAGCCTGACTTAGCACCAGTTCTTTGTGTTTCCATCACCCCAGGGACCAGGTTCTCAAAACTGATGCTTAGATTTTTTATTTATTTATTTATTTATTTATTTATTCAGATTTAGACTTTATTGTCCCCATGAAGAATTTTTTTTCCACAGCACCATTCCACTTGATTTACATTGACTGGACATTAACAGGACACACATTCTACAAAACACTGTTCACATATCGGTGTGGTTTTCACTTTGTCCAGATTAGCTTTGCCTATTGTTAAGGGTTGTTATAATGGTTGCTTAACTTACCAGTGCATTCTCAGATTTAAACTCAGTGTAGAAACTCAAACAAAAACAGAAATACGTTGCTCTTATATTGGATATTGTGCCCTCTAATGGACTCTTGTGGCGATCAGTGAGCATGAAATTAATGTAATTTGTATTTTTTTTAAATGACACAAGACTTAAGTGTCTGAGGAAGTTATGACTCCATCAAAATCCAAGGGTGACAGGAGTGAAATCCTCGAATGACCTAAACTGATTTTTTTAGGTTTTCAATTGATGTTGGCATCATATCAGACTCTAGAAAACTACTTATGTTGGGCAGCTCAGTCAATCAGGCCTCCATGTTTGCAACAAGGTTGTCAGATTTTATTTTCGGTTTCACTGAAGCTGGTTTTCAGACAGAACAGCACATCACATCGCTTTTGGACTTTAAATAAAGTTAACATAAAGTAATCTGATGCTTCTTTCTGTTTTGATGTATTTTTGTAATATTTTAAAGATAAAATACCTTTGAAACCCAGCCGCAGGTTTTTGGATTCTAAGGGTTTGAAAAATTAAAACTGCCCCCTTAGTCATCTGTTGAATGTTCAGGTTTGACCTCCGTCTGTTGATCCCTCTCTCCAGGATGCTGACCCTGTAAGTCGACGACCCCACATATCTGAAACACCATGACCAGCGTCAACTCTCCAGCCTGTCTGCTCGCTCGTAACCACTTCTACAGAGGTACGACTACACACACACAAACGCAGAAGAACCTTATTTTTAAACCCTGGCTTTGACTTCCTAGTCAAAGAGGAGACAAATATTTGTGTGGGAACAAAGGCTATGTGATTAAAGCATGTGTTCCCTTCGTGTTCGGGTAAAGGTAGCAGCAAACTGTCGGAACAAGTGATTTTTCACAAAATCAGCATTGTTCTCTGTACATTTGACCTTTGACTTTTTGGGATGAACTCACGCTGCCACAGGGAAAATAACATTTGTTTTCATTCAGTTTGTTCAACTGGTGTGCTATCTGATTGAGCACTATATACGCGCTCTCCACAGTAAAACCAGTAAATCTGGCAGAAGGTAGCACAAATTTTAAAAGTCTCACCATATGTTTGCAACTAACATTTGTTTTCATGCAGCACAGTACAAAATGGAAACAAGGGTTTACACATTAAAGTGCAAAACAGAGTGAAACTGGAAACTCTCACATTAATTCAAAAAAATGAAGAAAAAAAAAACAAAAAAGAGGTCTTACTACTTAACTTTGTAGTACAACTCCCAAAGTAGTCCAATCCATCTATTAAACTTGTTTAAAAAATGAAAAAAAATCAGTCTGTATATTAAACTAAATGTAACATGAACAAGGTGCATATTTTACAGCGCAGAGCAGCTGAAGAAACTCAGTCTCTTCTTATTGTGAAATTGTTTTCTGGCTTTGATAGTAAGTTTTAAATTCTATTAAAATACAACCAAATTCAAAGCACAGCTCTTGTTCATAACTAATGTTTGTGGTGAAGTTATCAGATGACTTTGCAGTTATTAAATCAGAGCAGCAGCAGCTGGTTTAATGTTAATGAGCCATGTTTCAGACACTATGTCGTTCTCGCTCTGAAACAAATATGTAAATGAGAACAGTTTTATAATGAATTTGGCTGTGTTAAAGTACAGTGTACAGTGGCATGCAATTGTTAATGTGAACAATTCAGCAAGTAGAAGATGAAATGATCTCTGTGGCCCTTTTCCTTTTCTGTTGTTTTGAAAATGTAAAAGGTGAAAATAAAAATTAATTTTGCTTAAAATGTAGGGAAAGGGAATGTGCTTCTGTAACTTCATGCCTTTTGGAGATCATTTCATCTTCCACTTGCTTAATTGTTCACATGAACAGGAATTTTGACTAAGTTTTGCATGTCACTGTATATGAGCTCAGAGAGCAGGAGAGAGGAGGGGCTGGAGCCTATCCCAGCCAACTTAGGGCAAAGGCAGGGGACACCCTGGACAGGTCACCAGTCTATCATAGGGCTACACTTAGAGACAGACAACCAAGCACACTCACATTCACACCTACGGACAATTTACAATCACCAATTAACCTCAACATGTTTTTGGACTGTGTGGGAGGAAGCCACTCATGAACCCGGAGAGAACCCACGCTGCACGGAGAGAACATGCAAACTACACGCAGAAAGATCCCGGTGCCCTCACTGGGACACGAACCGGCAACCTTCTTGCTGCGAGGCAACAGTGCTAACCAACTTCCCGTATATGTGCATGAATTGACTAAAATGTGTTAGAAAATAGCGACATTGCAAATACAAGCACGTTGGCATTGTATCGTTGAGGTCATTGTCTCTCTGTTTCAGGTTTACCCTCGAGTTCAGAACCGATGAAGCCAACGTTCAGCTGTCAGAACGACTCCGCCGGGCACAAACAGAGACAAATCACCGTTTGGATCACCATGGCAACACCTTCCGGTAAACCCATATAAATGACTTTCACACAGTACAGTCCACGATTCAGACAGGGCTTTACACCTGAGTTTGGAGCCTGGCTGTAGGGCGTTAATGTGGTCCAGCCCCAGTGTTGGCAGATGAGGCGGGGCTCGTGGCTCGAGGTAGACATTCCAGTTCATCCCACAGCTGTTAGCCGTGGTTAAGGACAGGATTCAGTCCAGGCCAGTCAAATTCTTCCACATGTAACTAGGAAAGTTGTTTATTTCTGAGACATGGCTTTACGCACAATGAAAGGTGAAGATCCCAAAGCATGAGGACAGACTAAATGTAGGGAAACTTTTCTGAAACATACATGCAATATTCGGTGGAAAGTAGTGATTACACTATGGAAACTTTTGCAGATTTACATTAAAACTTTGTAGGTTTTTGTAAAATTTCCAAAAATTTTAAAGAAATCATACATGATGATTTACAGTTTGGTTGAAAATGTAAAATTAAAATGTACAATTCATTCCCAGTGAAGGCATTTCTTGAACTTTAAGGCCTTTGTGGCTTCAGTGTATACGTGTGGAAGTAGGTCAGATACAAAGATGTGTCTGTGCACTTAGTAAGTGGGTCAATATATGGCACATAAATGCATACAGCTCTGTGGAAAAAGGTCCTGAAACAAAGTGAGGAGGCTTCTAAAAATGAATCCATGAAGTGTTTTTCGCTCAGTCTAATTTAAACTACAATAAACCAACAAGACTAAATCAAAGAAATATACAACCAGTTTTCCAGGGTAACTGCAGGTGGGTTTTTTGCATCTTGTGTCTCTTCAAGCAATCCGTGACAGCAGAAATAAGGTCTCTGTGGAAGCCAAACCCTCTGTTGCAGGACTCCTTGCACTTCTTGTCACTGAAAAATGCGTTTGACACCAATCAGATGCCTCCCTGATATTGTGTGATGGTTAAGAAAACTGGAACTTTGACAGTCTGCTGAATGTGCTGCTGACAGGCAGGAACATGCCCATCGCACATGTTCACAAAGGCAGGCCTAAACCACAGACGTTATAAAACGGAAAAGCTGCCCACGTAAAGAAGCCTGAACAGAAATGTGTGGGAGAATTCCGTAATGCCATAGATGCCAGCATGTGTGACGTGTGTCCCGCTTCTGTCCCTAAGAAGCCAATCGTCTGCTGAACCAGGAAAACATTCAGCAAATGGTGTGTTTGCACTGACACAAGTGCAGTGTCTTAAAACTATGTGTCGCAGTTTATGTGTGGTGGAAGAACACTTTTAAGACCTTACCTTGGAGAAAAGTTACCAAACTTTTCTTCATCAGACTTGACTGATGATCTAAACATGCAGCTTGTATGTCCTGGTGACCATTGAAATTGCAGTTATAACTGTCCCCAAATAACCGACTGGAGTTGTTACCAAGATGGCGAGAGTTACCTGTAAGGACTACGCTTAAAACCTCGGTCCCAGACTAAAGCGGACTTTATAAAAGCAGATTAAGTGCAGCTATTTTTCCTAGATGGTTTACAATACCATCAGATCTAAACTATTCTGTGTTTAAACAATAAGGCTGGAACATTTTTTTGTTTTTCTTATCATCACCAGATCCCATTTCCCATTGGTGTATTTGTTGAAACTGAAAATCTGACAGTTCACTCTATAAGAGCTCCGTTTAAATGGTGTCTTTTGGGAATTTGGGATTTTAGAGGATTGTTGACTTATTTACAATTAAAGCTTGTAATCACGAGTCACAAGGTCACAAGTTTATTCTTAAACCTCTGCACAGACTGTTTTAAAGAGAAAACCTTTCTTTTTAGGAGACATTTTATTCTTTAAAATCTTAATGCCTTTTGGCTGTTGTGTTTTAATTGTTGTTGTGAATTTTAATTCCAGTTGTAGCACTCTAGCAATTATCATTATTATTATATTGTTGTTATTATTATCATTATAAAGCTGGCTTACCCTCCAATAAGATATTTTAAAATTGTGTTTTCTGTCTTTCCAGGGTTATCAGGTGTCATACGAACCAAAGAATTACAAGTCAGCGTTGTTCTGGGCTCTAAACCAGCCAACCCTGCAGACCGGAGTGTCAAGTAGACAAAACAAACGCACCGCATTGATTCACAGACTGAAAGGAAGTTAAGAAATCAAGATAGCTTGACTTTCCATTCCTCTGCCCTCTTGGTTTCTAGGGATCTGGCGCCTGTGTCAAATGAACAAGCACCGATAAAGCGGACGAATGTTCAAAGACACTCTAATATGACTGTCACAGATGTTTAACATCGAAGCTCGCTGATGCTGTGAAGACTTTTGATTGAAAGGTGAAGTTTGAAGCCTCGTGTAGAGTCAAAGTTGCCAGATGCAATCAAAAAAAGCTCTATCTTAGCAAAGATGTGTTACATTTTCAGTTCTTTCATAAAGTAAAGAGAAAATGATGTAACATACAAATTGGTCCAAAAGCGTAACTTTAGTGAAGTGATTGTTTTAGTGGGCCAGCGCTGTAAAAATACAGGAATTTATTTTTGTAAGATTCTTTGCTTTGATCCATTAGGTAGGACTGCTGTTTTGTTTTATGCTAAGCAACACCTCTCTGATCTAGTTTTTTTTTTTTTTTTTTGCGAATGTTCACATTTGAGAAGCTGGAATTGGTGAGTTTTGGGGACTTCTTGTTCATTAAAAAATATTTAAATGATTAATCTGGTATGAAACTTGATGACAGTTAATTTTCTGTTAAACCACCAATCACTGAATCAATGTATCAGCTCTACATCATTAGTTCCTGGGTGTCTGGGAAAGTAATGATGCAGTCATGTATAGTTAGGATCATCAGAAGACAATCCAGCTGTGGGATGTGTTTAAACCTTTTCGTCTCATGTTCTTTTCTAGCTGATGTTGACTCTATAGCAAGAGATGTAATCTAGAAGTTCAGAGGCGGTCCTTGGGAAAAGAAAAAACTGTACTTGATTTCAATTTGCCTGCCATCCCCTTTCAAGTAGGCTTCTTGTGTGCAACGATTAACTGCACACCATCCCTGGCAGTTCTCCTCTGACGACTAGCACATTTGTGATTTTACCATGGAACTTAAATTTGTATTTAGAGCAAACATCAGATTCTCACAGTCACATTGATCCAACCATCATTTTGAGGAGCATCACTGCTGAGGAGAGGTGGGTCTGCAGCTATGACCCAGAGACCGAACAGCAGCTTTCAAGACTGGAGAAGGTGCATCACATCAGGGGCTCACCAGGACATCCGACATTAATGGGGTTGTACCCAGTGCATTCGTTTCACAGGGTCAGATTGTCAAGGGTTCACCATAATAGCCATAGATTCACCTTCTTTCTCTTCCCTGAAATGTAATTTAAGTTGAAGGGTCATGGCGTAGAAAGCTTATCACAGATGGCACTGGATGAACTCACAGGACAGGATTCCTAGAATGCGTTCTATTGTAATAGGAACACTGGAAGCAGTGCATTACTGCACAAAGAGGCTAATTTGAAGCGAACGGCTGCCAAATTGAAATCTGGCACATTTTTAATTTTTTGCTTAGGCTTTGACTCTGAACATTTGATCCTACCTTGTCAACCTGCAGTATCTTAACTTTGGATTTGTTGAGTTTCTCTGTACTTACGAAGTGCCTTGAGATGACATGTTTTGAATTCACTATGTAAATAAAACTGAATTGAACTGAATTGAAATATGTTAGATATGTACTAAGATATTTTTTAAAACCCTTGCAGGTGAAAATAAAGTTGTTGTTGTTGTTTTTTTTTTTTATCTTGTTGATGTGGTCATGTGGTATTTTTTAGATGCTAGAAGACACATTATGAGCAAAATAAACAGTCATGCCTTGACTGAGCTTTTCCACCTTGAAACTTCAGTGTATCAGTGACATTCCTAAAAACATGAAGACTTCTGCAGGTTCACCAAACCTAAAGAACCACTTCTGTCTACTTGCAGGGTGGGACTTTCTGTGCCTGTATTTACATGTATGGCTGAATTACTCCAATATTACACATTTTAAAACAATTACAACGTGTAGGAGTTTCATCAACAACGGGAGACACTTTAAACTTTAAAATATGAATATGAGGAAACATGATATGCAAATCTGAAAATAGCATGTAGATGAAGTGAAAATCTCTAGTTAAGAAATTTTCCTAGTTTAGTACTTCTGCTCTGTTTCTGTATCGCCCTACAGGAACCAGTATGTCAGTGTGGGTTTAGCAATAGTGTTCTTGTTTTCAATGTGTGTAAAGTAATAAGCAAATTTCCTCGATAACAGCTTCCTCCTCAGGAAGCTTCATCATGCTACACATTGCACTGATAAATGTCCTTGTACAGGTCTAAAGAGTTTCACCTGGTTTTATATTGTACAGTTCACTGCACTTAGAGATAATGTGAATTTAAATGTGAACTGATACATCTGCAAAATTGTGATTTACAGCACTGTTGGAAAAGTGACAATGCTTGATGCAGGACTAATTCTCTTTGGTGCACTAGCAGTAATTTGGGATATTTAAAGGATCTTGGAGAATTTGCTGTTGCAAGAATTCTTGTTTTTCTTGTCATAAATGCATTTCTTTATGACTGTGGCTATATGACTAATCAGTCATGTATTCTTGTAAAATTAAGAATTTTCACCATCTGTCTGTTAAAGCTTTGGTGCATGAAGTCTGATACTGTGCACAGATATTCAAATTTTACAATAATTAGTCCAAAGCAGCACGGGTCAATCCTCCAAGTCCTTTCTGTGTTTCCTAATGATCATTGTATTTATTCACATTTGTTTCACTGAAAAATTTCCCCATAAATCCAAAATATTGGATGGTGCCAATCTTTTGCATGTCAGTTGTGGAATACTTTGTAAAATACTTTCATCAAAGTTTATTATATGTGGTTTTTGTCATTTTTTATTTCTCTGTGACGATGTGACTGTCCACTGAAGTAAACGTCATGCAACAGTGGTTATATTCTGCTCATCATGTGTGTCAATTTAAGGTAAAACATTACTTGATGACCCATTAAAACTGTAATTTATTGTGTGCACTACATAGTAGATAAATGAGAACTAAACCGGGGAGATTCCATTGCAACGTCTGTTGATCAAAGGCCTATTTATATTCTGCAGCTTTTACATGGGCGTTATTCATGTGCCAGTCTCAGCCTTATTTATTAAACAACTTTTTCCTAAAAATGAAAAAAAATGGCTCCTTTGTGTCTCTTGACAGTTTTTAAAATCACAGGTTTAAAGACTTCACCTGAACTAAAACCACCACTCAATCTGCGCTGTAGTCCTGTGAGACACACCAGAGAAATTACGTCACCACCTGTTGCAATGCTTTTCTTCTTCCAACCTGCTGCACTGAGAACAAAGAGAGAACCGCTGTGAAATACTTATCTCTCTTGTTTTACTTAATAAAGTAAATATTTGATACCTTGACTCACTGGAGTAGAACTGTCTGTAGCGATTATTCATAGTCACAGTCTTTTCAGTTTATCTGTGTATTTATTACAATTCATCATCATCTGTACCACATAAAATGTTTCAACCATTTGTTTGATGCCGATAATGTCAATAAAATAGAAGGAAGATTTTGTAGCTTTAACCAAAGTCCATGTTCCTAATCTTGAAGTTGATGCAGATTTGCACATTTTAGGAATAATAATACCTCATTTGCATATTTCAACGTAAAACTACATAAAACTTGTGATGCAAAAAGCAATAGTGTTAAGGCAAGCTATTAACTGATCATGCTTAATGCTGAAGTTAAAACATTTGAACCTGCTCAGCTGTAGTTTTATGACCTCAAGTACATTTTGAACCCCTGATGTGCAGCATCTAAAATACGAAATATTTTAAACAAAAAATTAAAATGGACCTGTCTGCAGTCTTGTTTGGGAGTAATAGGAATCTTTGAAAAAATTGTGACTCTCTTCTTTTTAATAATTCATACATGAAATAAATGAATAATGAGCATAATTTAGTTGCAGCTGTGCTTTCAATATCATTTTGACACTGATTTCAATTCGCTCAGATCTGTGCCAAAGAACCAAGACCAGAACAGATGTTAAGAGGGAGGAGATCCTGGCAACAAGGAACTGAAGACACAACCAGGCAGAACATCGTCTCCTTCACTCCACCTCTCACCGACCCTCCGAGCACCCAGTGACCTGGAAAAACTGCAGCGTGGAGGGACAAAATGAGCTGCAGAACAAATCCTCTTTTCAGCCTTTCATCTCTGTCATGCAGAGGGGCCACTTTGCAGCAGCGTAGCTCATTGTTTGTCTTTCCTCTGTTTCATAGCGACACACAGAGAGACTGGGGGGGTGAATAGGCGATAGCAGTGCTTACACAAACCCATTTAACAGTCAGCTGGGAAAATCCTTGTGTCAGGATTTGTCATACTCAGCAGGAAGACTTTTCTCCACATGTCAGGAAAACTTGTACAAGTCAAACGATAAAAGGGAGTTTGTAATTTTGGAGAATACATAGCTGAAAAAAGTTTGCCAGTGTTTGTTTTCTGCTTTGTTGTCACCCCTGCCATGTAGATGGAGCAGGTGGAAAACAAATGCACTATGATGGCAACTCCAAGTAAATAATGATGCAACAAATAATTTGACTTTAAAGCCCGTTAATCTGGTAAAACAAGTAAAGGTCAAGTGCCTCATATATCTAGATAGAATCCAGATGAGAGGACACTTTCATCTACTCATAACTGCATACATGCATGTGTCAGCAAATCTCAGTGTGATTGTGGTAGTGTGCCCAGGACACATGCAAATCAGGGTGGGCTATCCTCTAGCCCAGGAAGACGTGAATACACCTGAAGCTGGCAAAAAGGCAAAAACTTCCTCAAAAACTTAGCTTTAAAAAAAAAAAAAAGACTTCATTACATGTTTTTGTAAATATAATTTTTAAGTGTGATCAAAAGGCTTTGAGACTGCACCTAAATCAAAAACAGAACCTGATTTATCCTTCCTTGTGCAATGAAGCAGAGCTCTCAGTGCTTGTGCAACACTGGTAACGCTCTGTTGAAGTCCCCTTATGTAAATACACTATATTGCCAAAAGTATTCGCTCACCTGCCTTGACTCGCATATGAACTTAAGTGACATCCCATTCTTAATCCATAGGGTTTAATATGACATTGGTCCACCCTTTGCAGCTATAACAACTTCAACTCTTCTGGGAAGGCTGTCCACAAGGTTTAGAAGTGTGTTTATGGGAATTTTTGGCCATTTTTCCAGAAGCGCATTTGTGAGGTCACACACTGATGTTAGATGAGAAGGCCTGGCTCTCAGTCTCTGCTGTAAATCATCGCAAACGTGTTCTATCGGGTTCAGGTCAGGACTCTGTGCAGGTCAGTCAAGTTCTTCCACACCAGACTCTCTCATCCATGTCTTTATGGACCTTGCTTTGTGCACTGGTGCACAGTCATCTTGGAAGAGGAAGGGGCCATCTCCAAAGTGATCCCACAAAGTTGGGAGCATGGAATTGTCCAAAATCGCTTGGTATGCTGAAGCATTCAGAGTTCCTTTCACTGGCTCTAAGGGACCAAGCCCAAACCCCGCACCATAATCCACCAAACTTTACACTTGGCACAATGCAGTCAGACAAGTACCGTTCTCCTGGCAACCACCAAACCCAGACTTGTCCATCAGATTGCCACATGGAGAAGCGCGATTCGTCACTCCAGAGAACGCACCTCCATTGGCGCCGTGCTTCACACCATTGCATCCGCCACTTTGCATTGCACTTGGTGATGTATGGCGAGGATGCAGCTGCTCTGCCATGGAAACCCATTCCATGAAGCTCTCTACGCACTGTCCTTGAGCTAATCTGAAGGCCACATAAAGTTTGGAGGTCTGTAGCACTTGACTCTGCAGAAAGTTAGCGACCTCTGTGCACCATGCGCCTCAGCATCCACCGACCCCGCTATGTCAGTTTACATGGCCTACCACTTCTTGGCTGAGTTGCTGTCGTTCCCAATTGCTTCCACTTTGTTATAACACTACTGACAGTTGACAGTGGAGTATTTAGGAGCGAGGAAATTTCACAACTGGACTTGTTGCACAGGTGGCATCCTATCACAGTACCATGCTGGAATTCACTGAGCTCCTGAGAGTGACACAGTCTTTTTACAAATGTTTGTAGAAACAGTCTGCATGCCTCACAACCTGAGTTTTCACTCATATGCGGATGATACACAACTGTATCTGTCTTTTAACCCCAATGATTTTAACCAATTACAATCTCTGAACAGCTGCATCCAGGACCTTAAATGCTGGATGGCTCAAAATATCCTCCAGCTAAACTTCTAAACATCTTTGATGAAAACCTGAACCTGAACCAGCATGTCAGCTCAGTTGCAGTCTTGTTTTATGCAGCTTAGGAGACTCTCTGAGGTGAGGTCAGTTTTATCCAGACATAATTAAGAAATTGTTATTCATGGTTTTATCTCATCTCGTTTAGACTATTGTAACTCTCTGTACACTGTTCTTAACCAGCAGAGTCTTCACAAACTACAGTTGGTCCAAAACGCAGCAGCCCGACTCCTCACCAAATCCAAAAAGAGAGATCACATTACTCCTGTTTTAGCTTCCCTTCATTGGCTTCCAAATTAATTTTAGAACAGATTTTAAGATTTTATTGTTAATCTATAAAGCATGCTCTGGACTGGCACCTCAATACATTTCTGATCTCCTCACCCCATGTGTGCCCGGTCGTTGCGTGCGGTCCTCAGCCAAGGCTCTGCTCACCGTCCCACAGTCGAGGCTGAGGACCAAAGGTGACCGGACCTTTTCTGTAAGAGCCCCCACCCTCTGGAACAGTCTCCCTGAGGAGATCAGATCTGCAAGCACTTTATCCTCCTTTAAAACTCTTTTAAAAACACATTTTTACTGATGTGCTTTTACAGGAGTTGTTTTATGAGTGTACTTTTACTCCATTTGATGGCAGTATTAAGGGCAGCACATTTTATCTTCTGTTTTGTTCCTTCCTTTATTGTCTTTTAATTGTCTTCTTTAACTGGGTTTTATTTTTCTTATATATTTTTATATTGTTTTATCGTCTTTCATGCTTTATGTGTTTCACCTTCACCATTTTTTATTTATTTATTTATGTATTTTTTGCCTTTTACTTTTTTTAATGTTGTTTAATGTTACACTTCTCTTCGAATCTGTACAGCACTTTGTAACCCTGTTTTGAAAAGTGCTATATAAATAAAGTTTGTTGTTGTTATTATTATTATTACTATTATTATTATTTTTGGTGCTTGAATTTATACAACTGTGGCCATGGAAGTGATTGGAACACCT
>NW_007577910.1:423276-441554 GCF_000690725.1 Stegastes partitus
TTATTATTGTTGTTGTTGTTGTTATTATTATTATTACTATTATTATTATTTTTGGTGCTTGAATTTATACAACTGTGGCCATGGAAGTGATTGGAACACCTGATTTTGGTTTTTTGGACGGGTGAGTGTATACTTTTGCCAATATAGTAAGGAGAAAGAGGAAGAAGTCACAGATACCACAGGACATTACAGTAGAACTTTTTGTTTGACAGTCCAGCTCTGGGTGACAAATATATGGTGCACAACCACGTGACTCTTCATTTCGTCTCTGGATTGGAGCTGCAGACAAGCCTCTTGTCACCAGCGACGATCCTCTACATCAAGATCGAATCATCCAGTTGATGACTGAAAGTGTGAAGAAAATAAGAGTCTTAGGGGTCATTAAAAACATAAGACTGCTGGGATAAACATTGTCTTTACAAGTGTATGTAAAGTTTTGTCCACGACAATATGTGAAATGTTTTTGTATACTGTATGGTAAAAAAAAAAAAAAAAGTAATTTGTAGTAAAACATCCAGTATTATAGTATGCCATCAAAAATGTCATAATATAGCATGTAATCCAAAAAAAAATTAAAGCACAATGTAAAAATGTTTCAGTGTTAAGTTTAAGTATACAGTTGAAACCAGAAGTCTACATACACTGTATAAAAAGACATAAAACCTATTTTTTCTCACTGTCTGACATTAAATCAGACTAAACTTTTCCTGTTCCAGGTCAGTTAGGATTTCCAACATTATATCTACTTGCTAAACACCAGAATAATGAGAGAGAGTTTTTTATTACTTTCTTCAAAGTCAAGTCAGTCTTCAAATTTTACATCCATTTATCCATTATCTATACACCGCTTAATCCTCGCTAGGATCACAGGGGGCTGGAGCCTATCCCAGCTGACTCAAGGCGAAGGCAGGGGACACCCTGGACAGGTCATCAGTCTATCGCAGGGCTACACTTAGAGACAGACAACCAAGCACACTCACATTCACACCTATGGACAATTTAGAATCACCAACTAACCTCAATATGTTTTTGGACCTTGTGGGAGGAAGCCGGAGAACCCGGAGAGAACCCACGCTGCACGGGGAGAACATGCAAACTCCACACAAAGATTCCGGTGCCCCCACCAGGACACAAACCGGCAACCTTCTTGCTGTGAGGCAACAGTGCTAACCAACTGCGCCACCTTGCAGCCCCAAATTTTACATACATTTCCTTAATATTTGTTTGCATTGGCTTTAAACTGCAGGACTTGGGTCAAACGTTTTGGGTAAATTTTCTACAGGACTGAGATCAGGGTTTTGTGGTGGCCACTCCAAAACATTGACTTTGTTGTCCTTAAGCCTCTTTGTAATTAATTTGGCGGTACGCTTGGGGTCATTGTCCATTTGAAGACCCATTTGCACCCAAGCTTTAACTCCATGGCTGATGTTGATTACAATATTTACACCTAATTTCTTTCCTCATGATGCCATCTATTTTGTGAAGTGCATCACTCCTCCTGCAGCAAAACGCACCCACAACATGATGCTGCCACCCCCGTATTTCACAGTTGGAGGTTGAGGGGAAAAGAAAAAAAAAGGTCATGTCTTTTTATACCGTGTATGTAAACTTCTGGTTTCAACTGTATGTAGTCAAAAATGTCATACTAAAGTTTATTTTCAAAAAGTCCTAGTATTGAAATCAATAACAGTTCATCAAAAATGGTCCTGATCCGGTACAAACCAAATAGTCAAAATACAAGTTTATTTTCATCGCCATTTGCTGCACCCTGTGATGCTCGCTCCTCGGTTTCAATTACACTTAGTCACCAAACATGTGAGGCACTCACAGCACACATACAACCTCTGGGGGGGTTGACCATGGAGTGTATGGAGGGTGGGGCCGTTTGAGTGGGTGGGACTGCTTGGGCGGCCCCACTCCCACCACGGCATGGTTACTGCTCCTCAATTTTAATTGCAAAAAAACCCCATACAACTCACTTACATTTATGAGCAGGGAAGGTGAGGGAAATGGGGTCCTCTCACACCCCTGTGCTCGGGGTGAGGGGTGGCTGGGGATGGGCGGGTGGGACTGGGTCTTGGGCTCATCGTTCTCTTGTCCACCCGGGGTGTTTCTCACAAGGCATGGTGGGTGGGTTAAGGGTGGCGTGGATGTGTGAAAGCAAGTGTTGTAAGATTGGAGGAAAAGGCGGATAAAGGGAGGCCTTGAACAGAAACACCCGGACTCGCTTTTTATTGTCATGGGGGACTTTAACAGACCAAGGTTGAACCTAGAGCTACCAAAATACAAACAGCACATTAGCTGTCCCACCAGAGACAGCAACACACTGGACCACTGCTACACTGTTATTAAAGGAGCATACCACTCTGTTCCCCGGGTGGCTCTAGGACACTCTGACCACTGTCTGGTCCACCTCATCCCCACATACAGGCAGAAACTAAAATCTGCAAAGCCTGTTGTCAGAACTGTGAGGAAAAGCAGGAACTACAAGCCTGTTTTGACTGTACAGACTGGAGTGTTTTTGAAGTTGCCAACAAGAACCTGGATGACCTGACAGACACTGTGACTGCGTACATCAGTTTCTGTGAGGACATGTGTGTGCCAACCAGAACCTTCAGGACCTTCAATAACAACAAGCCATGGTTCACCAGCAAACTGCGGCAGCTCCGTCATGCCAAGGAGGAGGCTTACAGGAGTGGGGACAGAGACCTGTTTAAGACGGCCAGAAACGCACTGAGCAAAGAGATCAGAGTGGCTAAGGGGAGCTACTCTGAGAAGCTAAAGAACCGGTTCGCAGCTAACGACCCTGCTTCAGTGTGGAGAGGCCTTCAACACGACACCAGCTACAGGAGACCATCCCCCCCTGCTGAGGGTAACAGAGACCTGGCCAACGACCTGAACTCCTTCTACTGCAGGTTTGAGAGGGACACATTCACACCCCTCCCCCTCCACAGCCCACCTCTCACCCACAACACAACCACACCAACAACCGCTGTCACACCTCAGTCTGCACCCCAAACTGCCCCCCCGTCACACTCACAGTGCGTGAAGAGGAAGTGAGCCACCTCTTCCAGAGGCAGAAAATCAGAAAAGAGGGTGGAGTGTGGGGGGATGGGTGGGCAGGGAGGGAGGTAGGACATGGGTGGATGGGGAAGGAGGGTGGTCAGTGGATCCCTGGTGTCCGGGGTGAGCGCCTGGGCATTGGGGTGGGTGCTGGCCCATGCCGGGTGGCTGCCTGGGGTAGCCTTGTCCTCCCGGGCTCTTGGTAGGCCTTCTGCCTGGAATGGGGCGGTGGGGGTGGCTCTTCGGCTCGTGTGGCGGGATGGCTGCTGATGGCCCGGGTCTTGGGGTTCTCCTGGTCTGCATCTGTCTTTTGCAGGGGCTCGGTTGCCCTCGCATGGTTTCACTCGCATGGCTGCACTCATGTTTGAACACTCCTTACCCCACACATTCTGCTAAATGACACTGCATTGTCCATACTGATATCTACCTTTGTTTGCTTTGTTTATTTCATGTATTTGTTTCTTCTTACATATGTGGTTTGCTTTTGTTGTTTTTTTCTTTTGTGTTTCTTTGCCTAGTCTCATCAATGTGTACATGTATAGATCTTGCTGCTCTGGCAATCGTTGAGATTCAGGTTTTCTCAGCTTCCGCATGTCTTGCAGGTACTCTTGATGATTGTCGGCCCTGTTTTCCCACAAAAGTCGTCAGATCGTCTCTGCTGTGTGTTAGTACAGGTGTAGATAGATTGTGGTGTATTTGTTTTCTTTTGTTTTCTTCTACTTTCCTTTCACGCTTTCTCGCACTTCTTTGGATTGTACACTTTTCTTTTTCCTCTTTCAGGTCCAGCAATATAACATGTAACTCAGTAAGAATCCAACATCCAAAATAAATGAACGAAATAAAATAGAATGAATACATACATAAATAAAGACAAATCAGACCATCAAGAGTGGACTTATATTTGTAAAGCTCCCCTTGGCAAAGTAAATCTGTTCAGCACAACACAGCATTCAGGTCATCATTCTGTTTGCGATGATGCTGGACCGAACACGTAAAAAAAAAACCAAGTTTATTTTCATCGAAAAAAAAATTTAAAAAGCAGGCCCTGAGAATTTGATTTGATTGGTCGTTAAAGTTAAAATGCTTCTGGACTTGGACATTTGAGTTTGTGCAGGAATGTTTATCGATAGAAACTGCGGGACTCGGTTTCCTAGTGAGGTGTTTTGTTTAGACAGTGGGACAAAGTTATACAACTGTCCACTGACTTCACCAGCAGCTGCTGGAGGACATGAAGTGCTGCTCTTTCAGTGTTTACTCAGTTCCTGGAATAGCCCTGTACAAAAACCAGTGAACCACTCCCTGACAAACAGACACTTTCACCTTCTTATAGGGTTATGTCAACCAGCAGATACTCTGCACACTAAGAAATTACAAAAAGATAAAGCGACACTCGTGAAACTACCGAAAACTAAGTTTGAACTGGAACAAGTTACACCTCTATTGTAATATTTAAGCAGAACTCTTTTTAAATTTTTAACTGCACTCAAGGAACATCTTGTGCAGTAATTGTTGCGCAATGAAAAGAACAACAACACAGAGCATTAGGCTGCAAGAGTCTACTTTATTGCAGTTTCACAAGGTGACAAAGTGAAAAATGTTTAACAAAGGCATGTGGACGTGTATGCACCACAGTGTGTCTAAGCAACACAGTATTACAAACAGAACATTACAAATGTTATAAAATAAAGGAGCTTATTTGTTGCATCATCTGCTGTTTTTTTTTTGTTTGTTTGTTTTTTTTACACATTTTCAGTTTGTTTTTTTTTGGTTGTCAATAAAAAAAACATAAGGAAACAAAAACAAGTAAGGCAGCCTATACTACAATGAATAATAATAATATAAAAAAAAAACTAAAAAGGTTGTAAACGGGACATCCTCCCGTCACCTAGCGTTGGTCGTTGGTTGGATTCCCCCGAGGTGTGGTGTGGACTGGAGTGAGATGGCAGGATCAGGAGGAGGTGGGACTCCCTGCATCGCTGCTCTCACTCACCTGCCGTTGCATCACCATCTCTCTGGCAACGCAGGTGATCTGACCATTCGTCACCACACCTGTGACCCCCGCCCTGGCAGAGGCAAAGACAGCGATTAGGAAAGCTACCCCTAACGTATGGCAAAAAGAGTGTGTAGCCATGTTTAGATTTAATTGTTAAGTAAGTTTGAAGCGTCACAATAACAACAACAACAAAAAAAAAAAGAATTTCTTGCAGAAATGATTGCTGTGTTTTGCTACGTTTTGAGAATTTTTAGGTCAAACTGCAACACAGATGTTAAAAAGGCACACCTGTATTATTACCACAGATAAACAGAAAATTCTGTGAATTTCCACATAAAGACAGATTCAGATAAAAGCAGCTGCAGACATATGCAGGCTGGACCACAGTCACTGTAAGGAAGCTGCACCAGTTCACCTCCACCAGATTTAAAGTGTGTGGTACTGGGCCTGGACCAGTATTAAAAGAGACATGATACAGGGGCTGGTGGTGACCGTAATACATACTGTGTGGGTAAATATACTTACTTCTGCTGTGCCTCCTCAGTCAACGGGGTCATCCCTGGCTGCTTTCCAAAGAAGAAACTGGACCACCAGTGGCCAGAGTCCTGCTTGGGGAGTCCTGTGGAAGCAAACAGTGAGGATGTAAGGCTTCAGATCTTTAAAAATGTCAACTGTCTTTTTAACTTTAACCTTTGATGTTTTTTGTTCTTTCAGTGCTCAGAAGAATTCCGCCTCCTTAAGAAGTGTCTCGTATGTCCAATGTGAACCCATTAGGGAACATGTGTCACCTGCATTAGTAATTTGATGTTTTCAACATGCCAGGAGTGCAGTTTAATTACAGCAGCAAGACTGGAAGGTATGCGAGATGGAGTTGCGTGTGTGTTTCATCAGTGACGCTCTGAGGGAGAAAGGATTATGGTTTCACCTCTCAGGACTCGTGTTTGGCTCACTGTCAAACTCACTGTGACACCGTAAGTGTCTGGACAGCTGCATTTAGACACAGGCAGCTATATTTATAAATGCTGTGTGCCACAATTAGCTTCTAGGTCAAGTTAAATAAGTGGTTCCAGTCACCGTCTCTCATATATATTTGTATTTGTATGTGTGTGTGTGTGCACACAATCTAAATAAAGTTAAACTGTAAAAAGTTTAAAAAGTTAAGCTTTAAACAAGACCTTTAAATCATGAACCACTATTTAACCCTTTAATCCTCACCAACAGGTTTGGAATTCATGGTGTCTTCTTTAAAAAAAATAATCATAGTGGTGAAAATGAAAGAAATTTAACTTTTTTGTTTCTCTCTTTTATTTACGATTCATGGCATAACTGTGCTATACTGCAAAAATGACATTTTTGAGTTCTCTACTCGCAGCCATGGTTGTACTGCTGTACTGTACGGATGTTTCTTAGGAGATGTGGGACTATATATTGCAGTGAAAATGAGTCCACAGTGAGAAAAAAAAAAAGGACCAGAACTGTTTGCAGTACAGCCTCTTTCAGTTGTCATTACTACAATATACTTCTACTAGTATGTAAAAAAAATCTCATCTATACCAGTTTTTGTTGTCGTTATATTTTAACCTGCTGGAGAAAGTCAGAAATCCTGTTTTTAAAGCATGTGCACTGAACTGCATGTATGCACACACCCAGTCTCCTCTTTGACCTACTTTCAGCACTGAGGGAGTGTGTCAGTACTTGACAGTTTTATCACCCTGGCATAATAGAAAAATGTGTCCTGCGGTTTAAAAACAGACGTATCGACACAAATCTGAATCAGCACTAAACTGTGGCACCAGATGTTTTTTAGTTAACCTGGATTACAGTTGAACTCAGCAGATACTAACTGCTGATAAGAGTCTTAGCGGCACATGAGGAGCTGAACACGTGTGATGACGCTATACTGACACATGAATCCTAACCACAGAACTGAAAAATGTTGGTTGCCTGTTTAAGAAATACCCTAAGTGTAAGAGGACAGTGAAAAAACTTGGTAAAAAGCCTGATCAGACAAGAAACAACCAGTCCAGGATGACTCAACCACTGTGACTGTGTGGTCTGAGTCAACAGCTGACGCAACCATGGCAATCCTTGGATTACTGAAACTGAAGTGATATTACAAGATCAGTGAGCACTGGTGTGGTGTGGACTAAGACCAGTCACTAACATAAGAAATGTTTTCCAAATCCAGGAAAGAACTTTTGTCTTTTATTACAATCCTTGCTAAGTATGACCTTCAAAAGTGAAACAGTGATAAATTAAGTGATTTATACTCCTGGACCTCAACAGCTCTGATGTGTTTCAGTAAGTTTTCTGGTCACGTTTAAAATTCAGTGGATATTTAGAACTGACATATCTGCTGTGTCTCCCCTGAAATCTAGGCCTATGTTGAAACTAACAAAGCTGTACAGAAAGACACATCACATATTATCAGATTGTGAACCCTGAAATTAGCCAACCTCTCCTTAAACTTAAAGCTCTTCGAACTTCACATGAGGATCTAAATTCTGTTCAGAAGCTCTCCTCCAATAACAAGCACCTTGAAGCAAACCGTGAATATCTGGCACTCACCTGGATGATGAGGGATGACCTCCCCGCTGTACTCCGAACTGCCGCAAGAGCTGCTGCTGGACGTAGAGCCGATGCGCCCTGAACGAGGGTAGAATGGGCAAAAGCAGAATTAAAGAGGTGATTCATTTGAAAAAGGTTAAATTTAACAGGTGAAGAGGAACATGTCTCCTTTATCTGGAATCACTCTGCATAATTCACCCAAAGGGAGACCTTAATGGTCTTACGTAATATCTCTCTGTTCCAAAAATGAAACGGACAGAGGGGGATTCACGGGGCCCGGAAATTAAATTCCATTTTGCTCTGGTTATATAACCATAGCTGGCGGGGCACCTCCACCCTTTAGATTGGATTTACTGAGACAGGCTTTAACTGTATTTGACACTCTGGGGAACCTAAACACAGCACATACATGCATGCCACCAGAACAATGATGAGAGGGGGCAACTATTCTCCTATCTGTTGTGACTTTGCATTTTAGAGTTGAGTGTGAATCTACATGAAATATACGCACACAGACTGGGCAAATCCGTCTATCCACAGAAAGCTCTAGTCTGACATGACTCAGCATTACTCTAAACTGATGCAGGGAGGGTTACTCCATTCATTACAAGGGAAATGCATCACTTACAGCCATTTTTAGGTGATTTTTTGTGTTTTCTACTTCCTAACTGAATTAAAACTGTAGTCTACCGAAGAAAATCTTTGGTCAACTCAAATCATGTGAACTAAACTGTCGACAGTACAGCAAAAAATAAATTAATCAAGGCTGTTGATGTGATGCTTTTCTCCTCATGAAAGTAAAACAGGTGATTGTCTGATTAACAATGTTTGGTCATTCGAGAGTATATGGACCTGAACTCTAAAGTCCTAAATCCAATTTTTGTTGTAACGAGAAAAATATAGATTTGCTTTGAAATTCAGTCGTACTCACAGATCAAAAGAAATTTCCATAGTTAGTCATGGCAGCATACATTTTAGCAACTTTAATGACACTTTAATGTCTTTTGGCAGCAGTGTAATGGCAAGACACCCAAAAGGAGGAAAGAGTAATCCTGGCCCTGTGCGCTGGTGTGATAAGTGATTCAACAAAGAGACAGACTCACTTCGGTAGTAGTCAGTGGTCGCCACGAGAGAACCGCCTGCTGGAATAGCTGCCATTCTTCTGTTGTTGGTCTCTGTACTGTGTTCTTGATGGAAACCTGGAGAGGAAATACAGCGTGATTAAAACCAGGCTGGGTTGCATCACTCACCAAAGTACAGAAACTTCCCTTCCAGGCAAATTCTCTCACGTGGGTCCAAGCTGGAATCATTACGATTACATTTCAGCAGTTTGAGCTCATGATACTCATTAAATAGATGAATAATTTCTTCATTTTTGTGATTTGTAATCACGTAGAATAAAGCAGCCTTTAAAATTGAGGCTGCAACTAATGTCATTTTCAAATAAGTGGCTTAACACTTGGTCAGTTTATTATTTTTTATTTTTGTATTACCTTTCCATTAATAAAACTCTTGCCATTAATATTATGTTTATGTCTGTGTACTACCTGATTAGGACTTTAGACTAAGATTTTATATTTATTAACTCTGCTGCTGTCTTGTTGTTTTACTAACCCTTCATGAATACGGTGTGTGTCAAATTCCTTTGTGTGCGCAAGCTCACTTTCCAAGTAAAGATTTTTATGATTATTCTGCTCACAATTCACCAATGTACCAATTCAAATGACCAATTTAAAGGTTGTTTCTATTGTCCAAATTAGTGCTTGACACATATTTTAAAAATACTGCCAATGAGCAAAGGTGTGTTTTTTTTTTTTGTTTTTAACATATAACAGACATCTTTAAAATACTGGTGAACCGTTCAACACCAATTATAGGTCAGAAAATTTGACACACACAAAAAGGAGTAAAAATATCCTCTTAACCTCAGCAGAAGAACAAAGGAAACATTAAGACGTGTATAAATTGGTTGTGTCCCATAGTCAAAATGCATAACACAGATAAATGTATATGTTTAAAGAAAAAAACAGTCATATTGTGATCGGCAGATATTGCAATCACGATTCAGCTTCAAATGTGTCCGGGAAACATGTTTATAAGGCCTCTCTGGAGCACAACAATGCTTAAGTCGAAACGGTCTGTTATGACTCATTTTACCATTAAAAAAAATAATGCTGCACCTGTATTTGCAAATTTCGACAATATTCTGATTAGATGTTCAGCCATCTTTGTAAAACGTGAAAGATGAATGCATTTGTAAAAGCAGAGCCTCGTGAGCGGCGGACCCTCGTCGTGCACGTACACACTAGCATGACGTCGACCATGTTTTGCAGGGGTCTTGTTTACATTGAAGTCACTGCAGCAGACCGACATTTTGAAGTTATTCACTGTTACCATAAATAGTGAGAAAAGTGCATAAATCAAGAAAATGCGAATATACCTACATGTTATTCTAACCGAAACGGTTGAAGATTTGTTTTTTTAATTTTATTTATTTATTTTTACATATTTGAGGAGATTTAGCTTCAAGACAAAAACAAAGCCCAACAGTGTTTTCACAACAATTTCGCCGTTCCTGCTTCACTAAGCCACGGCTAAAATCTTGACTGCCGGTATTCTGGGAACGCAAACAGCACCGCAACGACAGCGGAAGACAAACAACACGTCGGTTCTTCCAACCTTTTCAGGATTCCAACCAGAACAAAGACTCACACACAGCAGTTCAGCCCTTGTATAGCAAGTTAGCATCGTTAGCTCGCCCCCTCAACACCAGAGAAACCCCCACCATTTTCTGACCCACATCGTCAAAAGTCTCACCTTTTACTGACCCAGACGTGCTTGGTGTTCAGTAGCACCCAATTCAATTCAGTCGGCGAGGCTGGGGGAGTAAACGCTAGGCGACGGGGCCCATTTGAAAATAAGTTTTGGGTAAATGTAACCCTCCAAGGTCCGAAACCGATATTGACGCTGCTTCTTGTTGCCTGTAACGGTCGGTTCGGTGTTATATAGGGAGGTGCAGTGACGTACCATCAAGGGGCGGGGCGAATTGTATAACCACGCCTACTCCACCTCGGAGCCAAACTTTGCATGAGCAGCATTTTTCTCCTAATTTTGGAGAGACTGATGACTATTTATCAGTACTTTTCTATAAACCTTGAAATAAATATTTAATTTGGCCATTTCTGTTGCATAAAAGGGAAAATTCTATAATTTGAGGCTGAAACTAACTCTTTCTTTTAATGAATCCCTTCAATTTAACGTTAGATTGTACTATTTTTATACTTTCACTTGGTACTCTGCTGTGGAACAATTCCACTTTAGTTTGAGCAAGGCAGGTTCATTTGTATGACACATTTCATATACAAAAATATTTTCTTTCTGTGGCCTTGCTTATAGATTTGATCAAGGTTCAAGGTTACTTTATTAATACCCGTGGGTACATTTGTTTTGCAAGAAAACAAATGATAGCATTTGGCAGTCCTTATCAAAATACACATTGAACCTGACAGGCAGGTACTTGATCAATTGCCAAGAACAAAAAAAAAAGACAAAATAGACAAGAGACAAAAAAGTGCTCAGTAATCCGCTATTCATCAATATAACAGCAAGGAAGTAAAAACACAAGATAAAATAAATAATATGATAATGATAATAAAATAAAATAAAATAATGTTGGTGGTCCATAAACTGTAAAATAAAATAAATCTAATCTAAACTCAAATTCATCATACATCATTAAAAGCACTTTATTCTATATGCCATTTAAATATCTGCCAAAAATAAACAACTTGGACCAATCCTGTGAAAAGCAGTACCTGCTGTGCTCCTCAACACAACTGAGAAGCCACGACTGACTCAGCTGCGACCAACAGTAACATGACAAATATTCAGGTTTTCAAGTAAACTGCAGGCTGTGTTTGCACAGAGCAAAGAGGAGACATAGACAACACAGACTGAGCGGAAACTAACACATACTGGATCAATAAAACAAGTGCAGCATGGCCGAAACACAGTCAACAACAGGTTATCAGCAAGTTCCTGGAAGAATCCAGCATGGTAAAATTGATGTGCAGACTAGTATGAAAAACAACAAGTTTATATAGGCTGAAGGAGAAGTAAATAGTGAAATATTTCTGACATGCTCAGCACTATTGTTTTCCAACAACAACTGTGAGAACTTAAAAAACTTTGTGTTTGTTGATTCCAGTTTTTTTTTTTTAAGTTCTGTGAAATAAATAATCAAAGAAATTAAATTTACATTATTTTTTGTGTCATTTATGGCAATATAACTGTGTCATACTGCATTTAACACATCTTTGAGTTTTATTTACGCCTAGCCATGGTCGCAAGGAAAAATGACTGAAGCACAAAAGAACTGCATGTGGTTCAGAGGGTTAAATCAGCAGCTGAGTTGACATTTTATCGTGTTGGTCAGGTAGAACAATTTGGTGTTGATGTTGTTTTTTCTTAATGTGATGCTTAGTCAACAACCACAGATTGCTGACAATTCACCACATTGAAGTCTTTCCACAGTGTTGTTCAGTCCAGCTGCGGTCTCTATTTAAGGAAACTAACCAGTGTGTGGATGAACGCTCACCAGCCAGCAAGCAGCGTCATCTTGTGGTGAAAGTAAAGAACTGCAGTAGTCTCATCATCATAATAAAGTGGATCTACTTAAACTTTACTTAAATATAAATTTTCTGCTTTAGTTACCTAAAACTGAATTTTCATTTAAACAAATGAGGAGCTGAAAAATGTGATCCTCTGTTGCAAATGAAACGGCCAACAGTAAATCCAAGTAGGAAGGAAATAAATAAAGTTCTATTCTATTCTATTCTATTCTATTCTATTCTATTCTATTCTATTCTATTCTATTCTATTCTAATAATAAGATAATTTACATAACATTAAAAGTGGCCAGTTTACTTTTCATACAAAGAAGTCAAACATGGTCACATCCTCCTAAATTTGAAGATTTTCTACTTTTGAAAAAATAAAAATTTTACTGGCTTCCATTTAGGTAGTTGTGATAAAAATGAAAAAAAAAGTCTCTATTATAAAAGTTTACTCAACTAATTAAGCAAATTAACTCATGATGGAAATATTAATGAAAAACTATATATCGAACATGACTTCACTACTCATAAAAGTAGCAAGATATGTCAGCAGGTTAGGCAAACAGCAATGAAAATACATTTTATTGTTTTATAAATAAGACATTATATCATAAGTTAAGACGATGACAGTTTTTTTGTTTGTTTGTTTGTTTGTTTGTTCAGGTTGCAACATAGACATCAGATGTGGTCGAATTACTATTAGTTATTTATTTGAGGAACTGATTTTTGAGACTTCATGTAGGTGCATATGTTTTCCTGGACTATATAAAGAGTCGACAATCTAAATTGCTATTAAGTAAAGCTCAATAAATTACAAGTACATGTACTTCCAAGCATCATCATTATGTTTTAATATATATTTGTGTAAGTCATTGTAAATAACATTAATTCCGGGGCACACAGTTAGAGAATCACTAGGCTAGCTACTGTGATATTAATGTGGACATGGACTAATAGAAGGAAAGTGGAATGAGCTCACTTTACCCACAGCACAGTGTTTCACATTTTAATTTCACTCTGGAAAACATTTTTTAAAAATCAAGCAATTAGCGGTTTAAATTCTGAAGCCTACAGAGCTGTGCTAATCTGTCAAATTCTAAACGACATGTATAGATGTGTACTAGTTAGAGTAAGAGTTACAGAAATGAAGGGTGTTACAAAAGGAAAAAGTAACGTTGTCGGCAGGATTCGAACCTGCGCGGGGAGACCCCAATGGATTTCTAGTCCATCGCCTTAACCACTCGGCCACGACAACTTACTGTTATCAAGCAAGTACGCCGCGAGGAAATCTCGCGATACCATAAACTGAAATACGGATATCCTGTTCAGCAGTACTAACTACAGTACAATATTGTACTATCTTGAATTTGTACTGTCGCTGCTACAGCAGAGGTATTCATCCCTGGTGGTCTAGTGGTTAGGATTCGGCGCTCTCACCGCCGCGGCCCGGGTTCGATTCCCGGTCAGGGAACGTTTGTTTTGTTCGAGACTGACCTATTTAACGTTTCAGAATCAGCTTTAATGGCCAAGTATGTACACAACATACATGGAATGAGCAAGGAAAAAAATAACAATAAAGTATAATAACTATAAAAAGAAGATTAAAAAAGAAACTGATGATAAAAACAAAATAAGATAAATATATACAAGAATATACATATCTAGCAGAAAAATATATATATCTGTACAGTGGTGCAAAAAGTTACCTAATTTATTCAACTCAGCAATCACAATCAAAGGCCTATTTCACAGCAGCCATTTTGGTAAGGAATAGTAGATTTAACAGGAGCATAATTAATAGCACAAAAATAAGAACAATTATATTGTGGTTCAGAACCTTCATTCATGTTCTTATGTGACATTCATCCCAAAATTGCAGCTGTAGCAAAGTTCAGTTGCTCTGCACTGTCACATGTGAACCTGAACAGCAAATTCAATTTAAATTTGTGGGTTTTATGGTGCCACTCAGCCTCACAGTATACAACACAAAAGATACATAAAGTACACATGTACTGCGATGTTTTATCACAACTTAGGTTGCATTGTATTTTCAGAAACTTAGTAGATTAATCAACCATGTTTAATTTCAATAAATTTAAGGTCACTAAACACCAGTTGTCCCAGTCTGTTTGCCGCAAAGCTGTTTTTAACAATAACGATTCTTTACAAAGCAGTTTTAGAACAAGCGTTTACAAAGTGCTTTGACAGAGAAAACAAAAGCCGGACATGCAGAACCCAAAATAACTATCAAATAAATCAAAAGTGATACAAATGCTTTTACTAACTAACCAATATTATCTGTCATAAATTAGAATTTGGGATAAAATCTACAGAAAAATACACAAAATGCAAAACAGTACATTTTCTAAGTGAATATAATAAACAAAAAAACTATGAACCACCAAATGAGGAAAAAAAAAAAAAAAGTAAATTCTAATGACAGACACACATATTGACCACAAACCACTTCTTCACTGAAAGGAATGCTTTATTGATATCCAAACATATACAACAAAACCAAAAAATGCTTTTAATTAATTCACCATAACCCTCCAAATCTGATCCCTTTTAACAATCTACATCAGCTAGGCCCTGGACCTAAATAAAGCTATAAGTACTCTACTGTCCTCCAGCCTTGGCGGCGGCTCTGAGCAGGCTGGTCATGTGCTGCACTTCCCATTGGCACCTAAAATAAACGCACATCATCCTTTTTGTAAGCATCAGTCTTCAAAAACTGATGTGAAGCTTTCAACAGGCAACAACAACACTGCAAGAAAAGTCATTTATTTCAGTCTTAAAAATTCAGATGTTTTTTTAGGAGCCAATACTAAAATAAATGACTTCAAATGAGCATTTCTTGAAGTGTACGAGAGTTTACATCTTGGCAAAGCAGAGACACGCAGACAGAAAGAGATTCTGTAACAGATATTTAAATATTGGCAAGTTGGTTTTTAACTGATGGCGCACTAATTGTACAAATAACAAATCCTCTCTGAAGTCTTCAAACGGAGGGAAAACATAATAAATCAGCTAACAGAAATATATTATCTACCAAAATGATCAACACAAACATACAAAACAGAACAAAAAAACACACTTTGAATACACTGGCAACAGTTTTGAAGCAGTTTGACGGATAGATGCATTTATAAATTTTTTATTTTTTTTCCCACATTTGTTCACTGTTGTTCAACTTTTTCACTCCGAGTGTCTGTTTGATTAGTTTTTTGTTTTTTTTTAATATATAGGCTTGACATGTCAAAATGTTTAAAGGTATGATTCTAGTCTTCAAATCCCACAATAAAACACCTGTCTAGCAATTATATTTAAAGACAGTGTACTGCGAAACATCTGGCATCAAATTTCTCTCGTTTCAACAGGTGAAAATTATTTTTTGGCAAAACTAAATGCCTTCAGTGTCCCAAAACAAAAAACCTGCAGTAACGGCTCAAGTTGACCAACATTTTAGGTGAAATTTGGCAAGTTGCAGGAGAATATTTGGTAGTAGTGCACTTTTTGTTGTTGGGAAATTTTACCACAACTGAAAAACAAACAAACAAACAAACAAAAAATAGAATAGAATACAACTTCTTTTACAGGAGAAAAGTGACAGTGCTACACAACTCAGGGAACTGTCACCGTTCTTGAGGCTGTATAGGTTTCACGAGGGTAAGAGCATTTTGTGTTAAAGGTTTGTGTTAGTTTGGCCTCATGCAGCACGCGTGTGCGATTTAGTGGCATTCAATGTGTGTTAAGAGGAGTGCGTTTGTTTGCAAATTTTCTGCTACAACAACGAGATGACACATATTGTGGCCCATCTGACTTTAAGGGTGCGTTCCAAGACCCACATCATACAGTACGCCAGAAAAAGATGTCTCTAATGTGCCAAAAAATACCAGCATGTCCTGCTACATCCAGTTGGATTTTGCATGATGAAGGCAAGCATTATTTTCTGGTTAGTCTGACCCACAATCCTCTTAACAGTGGAAAATAACATCACAGTGTGTTGCGCGGGTATAAACAAGCTTGCAAGATGGTCAAAGCTTAAGGCGCAAATATTATGACGGAGTCCAAGTTGGATGCAGACTACATGCAAGAGCAGCTGAAAGATAAAAAAAAAAAGAAAGAAAAACTGCAGGATTTGGAACGCATCCTAAATATCTTACTCCTCCTTCCTTCAATCGAACCAGTCTGTATGACTTAAAACAAAAACAGAACAAACAATAAACGCTATTTCTGTTCTACCAGCGAAATTATAATAAGAGGTGAGCCATTTAAAGTGAGTAAGGCCGATAGAGAAACGTCGACATTCACCAGGTAGTGTACACAGCAAAGCATCGTCATACATTTGTTAACAAAAAGAAGGGAGCAGCAGCCAAACCTGGGTGAGGAGGAAACACAGCCGAGGTAGTTTCTGAGGGTTTGATGGCACTTTTAAATGGGATCGTGCTTATGAGAAGAAATATGAGCTGTAATGTGTTTGCTGCTGTTCGGTGGAGTTCCTTTTTTTATGGTAAATAGTAATAGATTTTAACTGTAGTCGTAGTTTAGAAGTTTTTCGTCACAACTTTATACATTTGAAAGAAATGTTATGCACATGCATGACGTTATCCTCATTGGCTTGCTACATTATTAGCCCCAGTAGCCTCTACACAATCGAGATTTACGTCTGATGTTATGACTTGAATGGAAAGCATCATGAAGTTCAAGTCGAAGGCAGCAGTAGTTTGACTGCGGCAGTCTTGATTGAAACCAGTCGACTGTGTTCCCTCTCACCTCGGTCTGATTCGTCTGCGGCTCATTCATGAGTCAGTCCCCCAACCATTATTTTAGACCACAAATGTACTCTGAACAGAAAAAAACCCAACTCCTGACAGACAAAGAAGTCACATCTGTGAAACTGACCCATAGTGTTTCTTTGTTTTCCCCATTTTCAAAGTTTGTTCAGCCTCCCACTGCCGTTTTTTTTTCCTTTCTTCTTCTTCTCCATCCTCCCAACCTGATTGCTACCATTTGGCAGCATCAGTGACAATATATTTATTCATATATATTTATACATATTGATAAAAGTTATGTAAAAACATTATGCAAAGCAGTGTAAAATAGTTTATAATACAAAATGGTTTTTTTCTGTTTTTACATCCTGGGGTGTTGTTAGGGCGAGACCTTAGCCGTCTTTGCACTGTTTGTACAACTGAGATGAGATATGCACATGCATGTAGCAGGAGGAGATGTCCTGGATCTTGCGCCCCCCCCTCCCTCCCCAACCCTCCCCCAGTCAAACCACTAACTGCAAAACCTGCAATGTAGCCGCAGAGCTGTGAAACAAACTGGATACAAGTTTGAGAAACAGGCGGGGCACGTGCTCACAGTGTGAATGCATCACTTAAGTAGATGATAGTAGTCAGAAATAAGAAGACAAGAATAGTAGATTTAACTAGCATATACACCATTGTTTTTCCTTATGCCTGTAAAATCCTCCTCCACCCTCACTCTGAAGAAATCCTAGCTGCTAAACTCTGAGTTGGGAGTGAAAAACATACACCTGCAGGGTAAATTTTTGATACCAGACTCCCACTTACTCAACCAGTGTGTTAAGAAACCTCAATTTTTTTTGTTTTAGCCACTTCTTTAGCCGAGTTTGTTTAAAAAGGAGTGTCAACTTATTTGGACTAACAAATGGGTTTAACTAGGAAGAACATGGAGGCAGGCGGCAGTGATGTAACCAAGCGAGGTTGGTAAATTATCCAGGTTTAGACATCAACAAAATATTTTTTTTGTCAGCAGCGAGGCAGAAAAGTGGAGGCCATGGGACCAGCGCTGATGGGGCTGGTGGGGAAGAGCTGGCACCTCAAACACCACGAGTCCTTCACTTCTGCCGGCTGCCGTTTACAGACCTCGGGTGGCGATTAGCTGAAGATGGAGGGTCAAAGGTCTGAGCTGACTCTGAGAGGTGGTAACAGTACAGTCTAAGGGTTGTGAGGAAGGTGGCAGCGAGGAGGGCGAGGAGGGGGAGGGGGAGGAGGAGGAGGAGGAGG
>NW_007577910.1:441564-445150 GCF_000690725.1 Stegastes partitus
GAGGAGGAGGAGGAGGAGGAGGAGGAGGGGTGCATTCAGAAAGGTGGGTTCTCCTGAGTGGGGGTGGTGTCAGTGGGAGAGCTGGCGGCATCTCCGTTCCCTCTGGGGCCGACGACTTTATACTGAAGAGGAGAGAGGAAGCGGATGAGTGGTATTGATTATAGCACTGAGTGCACATCAGTTTGTGTTTCCTGGAGATGTTGACTACATTTAAAACTCTCCATCTGCATCAGTTGAGTATTTGCTTTAACTGAAGCAGCTGCTGTGGATGTTTTTTTGTTCCTGTCACATTTTTACTTTATTTTTTTACTGTAGTACACACGTGGACAAAATTGTTGGTACCCCTCAGTTAATGAAAGAAAAACCCACAACAGTCACAGAAATAACTTGAATCTGACAAAAGTGATAATAAATAAAAATTCAATGAAAATTAACCAATGAAAATCAGACATTGCTTTTGAACCCTGGTTTAACAGAATTATAACTAAATAAAAATAACTAAAAATAAATCATATAAATTTCTCATAATGATAAATAAATTCAATTATCATACAAGAACTGAAAATAAATGGAATACATTTTTCCCACAGGTTTCACCAATATAATTTATAATGGTGACCCAGTATGCTATGTATATTAACTTTTAAGACTTGTATAAACTAGGTGTTTTTCATACTACTCTGGACATCAGCTCTAGATATTTCACAATGCTGAACGTATCTTCCAACTTGTTGACAATTTGCTCCTCTGTGTTATGTTTTTGAGCCGCGCTGCATAATTGGTAATTATCATGCATGTTTTATTTTCCCCCTCAATCTGTCTTGTTGTTTCCGCTTTGCTCTGCAGAAACAGCCAAACGTCCTTGCATTTTTGTCATGTCACTGTGTTGTCAAAGCTGAGTAAGTCATTGTTGCTCAATAGTGCTGAGAAGCATAGAATTTTGGGGGGGGGTTTAATGAAAAATCAAATTTTTTACACCGAGACTTGAAAGCTTTTCCTTAAGTAACATTACACCATAAGATAGGTTCATAGACCGTCAGAAAGGTAAAAATCAGGTGATTCTTTAAGTTTTTACTTTTTTTTGGCCTCAGATAAATTGTGTAATTTTGAAATTTTCTTTAAAAAAACATGGTTTTCTAACCAACTGCCGTGTTTGGAGCGCACTTGTAAACTGCATCTACTTACCTTCAGGTTCCCCATTTTATCCTCAAATGACTTGAAGGTTGCGGAGTTCCTACAGAACAGAGAGACAGTATTACATTCACAAAAACATGATTATAAAAATCAGAAATAAAACTAAATGTACACTGCAGACAAGAAGAAAAGTGAACACTTAAAAGTATACATATATTATATATTGTGTTATGTTGTGATGCTACAGTTGCTTAAGTTGCTTATCTATAAAATAGATAACACTATACAAAAAGAAAAAACTGTTTTTAAGTGATGAATGGTTTTATACTCATCTGCAGCCATACTAATACTTCCCTAACTTAACAATGTTAAAATAAAACATTATTTATATAGCACTGTGGGCAACAAGGCTTTACAAAGTGCTTTGACAAACAAAGCAGAAGTACAAAACCCTGAAATCAAGTAACAGTGAGCCCAAACAAAGCAAGGCAAAATGTATGTAAAACTAGGACAAAGATAACAAGAGATGCAAAAATTCAATACAAATAAACACGAATAGCAACCAGGTAAAGGGTATTGAGTGTAGAATGGGATTTGTTCATTATATAAACACAATGTTTATGTGATGATAACTAAGGGATGCGGATAAAGAACTCTCATAAATTACAAAAGGACATAAAATCTCAGCATTTCACAGCAGCACTTCAACATGTTCAAAAATCACAAATAATCAAAAGAATAGTTGCATACTGCCACATTCTTCTAAGCATGGCAATATCTGCATAAAAATAAAGTAACCTAATAAATAAATAAATAAATAAATAAATTCATTAAAAATTACAGACAGGTCAAATGTAAGAACTGTGTTACAAATATTTTGTCCACTATTGTATTTTATTTAATGTGTACTCCTTAAAACAAGGAAGCAGTATCATGACAAACACAGACATCAACAGATTAACAACAGCAAAAAAATAAATAAATACAGCAGCAGTTCAGTAATTAAAATGTGTGTTAGAGTGAGCAGGTCTGTGTGTTACTTTACCTCATGGCCGGCATACTTATCGAGTGGCGAATGGAATAGTTGCTACTTTGTAAGCGTTTAAGAGAGGAGACAGAAGTGCAAGTGTTATAATGCAAGCAAGCAGTGACACACACACACAAACACACACACACACAGTATGATGCAGCTGATACAACAGTTAATATGCCGTTTGATAGTTATTAGTTAGACTTATGTTTCACTGAACAGCACTTAGGCAGGGTTTTTCTTGCATAGAGGAGTTTTTGGTACAACCCCAAACAGGCTTAAGACATTATATAAAGCGTTAAATACTCTATTGTTCATCAAACGCATACAAATCTGTCAAACCAGGTAACAACCTTTACTGTGCTTGATCAATTATGCTCCCTGTTGTGTACAGTCACCTTCCCAAAGGCTTATTCTGAACCAGTAAAAACCCTGTTAGGTTGTATTAAATTAATAATACTTCTACTGTCAACAAAAGGCTGTGACCCAGATCATAAGTATTAATGCAATCTACAACTGCTGATTAACTCAGCCCCATAAAATAAAGGGTTACCACTGTTGTTGAAACCCTCTCCTGTTTACAGGCATGAAGAGGTTTTGATTTCACTCACTTTAATTAACATTTTAATCAAAATTGAGACATTCTGAAATGAATAATTACTTCAAAGAACTTTAGCATTTTTAAAACAACAGCAAATCTTAACATCTACGTGCTGGTTAAAAAAAAAAAACACTTTCGGGTAATTTAATGTAATAAAATAATAGAGGATGCAAAGTTTTTTAATCAATAACAGCAACAGGAAAAAGTAGTTTGGGGAAAAAAGCACAAGTCAGGATATTAATAACTAAACAGGCAGAGCTTAGCCTCCTTGACCAGTTAAAAATGTTTCTTTCAGGCCACATAATGAAGGACATGTTAGCCTTACCTAAACGAATTAGAGAAAGGCAGAGCTCTGCAGGTCAAACCAAGGCAGCAATTACAAAAAAAAAGAAGAGAGCGTGAGCCAAAAGCATCAGGACACAAACACAAACCAACACAGCTGGGAAAGTCAACACACACACACACACACAGGTAAGATGCAGCAATGTTATCAGCAGGGAAATCAGCCAGGAGAAGAATAGCATGGAATTTAGACAACAGATTGGGGCTGTGTTTGCTGTGTAACCAGTGACACCAGTACAACTGATGAAAAGTTAAGTGACTCATCCTCAGTGAGTTTCTGTACTGAGATACTGATTGACAGAGGTCACCACTACGTAAGGGATAATGCCCGACGAGGTGTCCATTATGTAAGGGATAATGCCCGACGAGGTGTCCATTATCAGAAAATAATGGACGACGCGGAGGCGTGAACCGTCCGACGCGAAGCGGAGGACGGTTGCTTCCGCGAAGTCCATTAATTTCTGATAATGGACACCTCG
>NW_007577910.1:445898-519605 GCF_000690725.1 Stegastes partitus
CACTTTTTAATGGACACCCTGCAGCCAATCAGAATCGAGTATTCACCCAGACCATGGTATAAATATAAATAAAGACCATGTTACATGGCACAGCACAGCTCTAAGGAAGGCTAAAGGACGTTTAAATGTGAAAATTCTGTATGAAGTGCAGAGTTCGTTCATGGTAGTTGTACTGATGGAACTAGGGCTTTGGAAATTATGCTGAATGAATCCTGGAGATGAAATTCCACTCTCAAACATCATCTGGAAGACAAGAGCAGCCAGACAGCACGCTCAGCTCTCTACACAGTCAGTAAAAGCTAATTCTGTTAGCAAAAATGTCTGTTCCAGGCAGCTAATTTTGGGAAGTTTCCTTCTAGTCAGACTGAAAACTAAAAAAAAAAAAAAAAACAAGAAAAATAGACTTTGGAAAGCTGCGGGAAGCTAATGTCTATTGTCCACAGCTAAATTCTGTTACCAAATAGAGCAACAGTAGTCACATTAATGGGAAATACCCCAGAACCATTCTTTAAGCAGCTAAAACCAGTCTCCTATTTAAGTTGTTTCAGTGGTCTCTCTTACGGAAGTAAAAGGCTTTGATCACCACTTAAGCATTTAGAGTTATTTCAAGTACAGCCCTCTTACGCTAAATATATTGGTGCCATTTAACATCACCTTAATTAGGCAAACCAGATCATCCCAGGACTCTACAGTTTTTGCTTAAAGTACACAAACTGCCCCAGTACATCGCATCTTGTCTGAATACAGTCACATAAATGTACAGCCCCACTATAATTTATTCACTTCTTTTCACCTCCATGAAACTATACGTACCAAGTATGTGGCTAATTCTATTCTTTTCATTAACTGTCATTTTTACTATCACACAGTTACAGTTTGAGCAACACAGCCTACACTAAAACAGTGTCTAAGAGCAAAACAGGAACATGCGGAAACAACAAGTAAAATCATATCTCAGAATGACTTGCAGCGACGGTGGAATCACTATGGATGAAAAACATGCAGGGATGGACCAGATCAAAACAACTGTTACATGACTTGAATATGAATTACTATATGAGAAGCCAATGGACAGCATACACACACTTGTTAGCACACTCCGACAGCTATGTATCCCTTCCTCATGCACACCCTTGCAAGAAGAGCAATATTGATGTGGGCGGACACACAGAAACATCAACACAACAACAGACGGTTTGGTAAGTCAACAAGGCATCGTCAGAGATGAGAAGAGTTAGAGGCGGAGGAGCTGATGTATTAACTCAGTGTTTGTCTTTCCATAGTTGCACACCACCCCACAATCCACACTTAATGAATTATTACTTTGCTAATTCAACTGAAAGACTTGCTGTCAGTTGCTTTTATGTCAGTGCAGCGTGAAGTGAAATCAACAAGCCACAAAGTGTGATTCCAGGGTGGGAAAGTTTAGTACAGGGATGGTTCAACAATTCCAAAACAACTATGAAGTACGAATGGTATCACTTTGATTTATAGTGGGAGAAATTCAAAATGCAGCATTTCATTTCCCAATGTCTTTGATGAGAGGACATGTCTTCAAGTATGCTGAACCAACCCTTAAGTTAGTCAGAGGATGGAATAAACAAACAAATGTGTTTGATGGAGTCAGTTCACTAGTTTATTTACAGCACTACTGGCAAAGGCAGTGTAGGAGAGTGAGCAAGAAACTGATCACTGGTCAGCACAATGAGACAAACTCAGTGCTACAGAAGAAATGAGAAGTGGACAGAAAAAAATATTCAGCTGAAATGGGGTTGTTCAGGTCTTTTCTGCAAAGAATTCTTTGCCTCACCACATCAAGCTACTCTAATATTACTGCATTTAAGGAGTAGACTAAACAGTAAACATGGCTACATAATCAAAGAAATTTAACTGTTCATTTTTCTTTTCCTATGATTTGTGGCATTATAATTGTCAAGTTACCTCTACTTCCATGTTGTCCTGACTTTATGTTGCAGAGAAAAATGTGAGTAAAAGTGTGACAGGAGTAAATAACACCCAGAAACTGTTTCGGGTTTAGAGGATTAAAGATCTCCTTAAATCGCTGCACACTTTTCATTTTTAACTCATCCCTTTTCTGCTGGACTGAAGGGAGCTGTAATGAAGTTCTTATGTAAGCCATGTTTTTTGGTGTGAAAATTATCTTTATTTACCCCAAATTTATAGCAAATGAGTCATATTTAAGATATTCAAGGCCTGAACATCTTAGTGCAACAGTTCAATTTAGACATCTAACTTAAGTCTGACTATTTGCTAGATCTGAGCCATATTCAAATTATCTTTGTGAAGTTGGCACTAGGTGTGTCACCAGATTTGGCTACCTTTTATCACAGCAACTGTGCTCAGTTGTCTCAGAATGAATATGGATGCGTATGGATATCCCAATTTGTTTCAACACTGTCCACTCTGCTCATTTGTTCTCGTAGCCCGAACAGCGTGTCAGCCATTTTGGCTCGACTGCACTGTACCTCATGTCGCCCAGCCTCCTGGTAATGGCCGTGCCTACTGTGGTGAGAGCTGCGCTCGTCTTCTGTCCTGCCTGGGAAAGAGTCTCCTGAGTCTTCTTGTATCTGCAGAGAGGAGGGTGATGAGAGGAGGGAGGCGGGAAGGATGAAGAGAAAGGAGAGTGGTGGGAGCCAGAGAATGGAGAAAGAACAATGGAGAGAAGGAATGCGGGCAAGACAGATGGTTGGAGGGGAATGAAAAGATGTGGGACAGCCAAAAAAAAAAAAAACACAAGTGGAAGAGAAAGAAAGACATGAGGACAGGAGGGGGAAAGAGGACGGAGGTGGATGGATAGAGGAATGAAAACACAAAAGAAATAAACAAAATGAGTGTACAGAGTTAAGAAAAGCAAGGCAGATGAATGGGTGAGGGGAGTTAAAAAAAAAAAAAAAGAGAGAGAGCGATATTAGACCAAATCACTTGACTGCAATGAACAGAGATACAAAAACTAACATTGTTAAGTTACTGCTACATTCCACAGCTAAAGCACAGTATTCACCACTGCAATGGTTAGTATTCTCTCAGAAACACAGCTAGGACATTACAGGAACTGAGGCCTCTGGTGTATTGAAAGAAGCAGTCGTTAGCCCCGTGGTTCCCTGTTCAAATGATGTATTTAATTGTCTGATGGCAATAGAATCTACAGTGTTGAAGATGAGCAAAGAAATGTCAGCAGGTCTTTCCACTGAAAATACCCTTAAGTACGGAAGCACAAAGATGAATCTTACCTGCCAATAATACTATGTACAACCTCAGCCCAGGGCTTAGGATCTGATTATCTGTTTATTTAATGACTGTTGTGAACCAAAGAAAATCTTGACTGAAATTGTACTTACTCAACCAATTGATTTTTTTAAAAACAAAAACAAAACAATCTTGCTGTATTTTGAGAAATCATATGAATATGGGCAAGTGCGTGGTGGTCTGCTCCTAGTCTGTGTTATAATTCCATAATAATGATTAAAAAAAAAAACTGGTAAAAATGCTGCTGGCTTGCTCTGACTCTCTTGTTGCAAAGTATTTAATATGCTGCAAATACTAACTTTATACAGTGATGTTGAATTCATTTAGGCTAACAAGATGAGCAGGTAGAGCACACGCGTGATTTCAGTTCACTGCGATTTTCTTTGGTTGACTACAGCTATCATGTGAGCCAAGCATGTCTAACAGCAGTACGCCTGTTGTCAAAGAAGAGGACAAGTGGCAATAACTATTTAAAGGGGAACCACAGCATACACTTTAAGTCTTTCCTGAAAGACATGCATGGTGTTGTCAGCTGGACAGACACTGTATGAGGCAGGCGGTACTGTTGGTGTCAGAAAGGAAACTGTTGAACACATTCACCTAAGTTTGATGTCAGACAGGTTTGTGGGATGCAAACACTGTTATCAGGCCCAAGAAACACTTGATATGAAGAATACTGAAACCTTTATGAGAGCAACAATGTTATCTCCTTCCAGAAGTAATAACGTTTAAATAAATGGCTCCAAACAGTACTTTTGAAAATATATCACCTGACCAACATCTGATAAACCGAGTCTTACATTCATGCAAATTATAGAGACTTGTCTTCGATAACAGGCCAGGGACACTTTCTGAGTGAATGAAACAGCAATGTGTCTAAAATATAATAATCTACCTTACCTTGAGCCATAAACAAACTAAATAAAGCAACTCCAAAGAGTGAATTTACTGTTTCACAAGAGCAGTCTGACTAATGCAGCAGCTGCTTTGTGTACCAGACTGGGTGTGGTGGGCTGCAGCCAAATACTTCTTAAGATAAAACTCAGGAAACTCACCATGTCAGTATTTAGACCTCAAATGTAGAGGTCTCAAGATGAAGTTAGCATGCGCGTTGCAGACAACTACATTCATGTTTTTCAGTGCCCAGTCTGAGCATGTAAAATTGACTAATAGTTTTCTCCTGAACAGTAAAGATCAAGACAGGAAATAAGTTGTGTTGCTTGTTTTCATTCAAGCGTCAGTACATTCCTGGTGTCTGCAGCCTGATAAGTTTCATGTTTACTGTTGTCTGGTATAGATACTTCTTACTGCAAGCAGTACACCCAAGCATTTCATACTTAAAAACCAGAGACTTTCCTGCATAGAGGTATTTTTACTCGCCTTTAAAGAGGCTTTAGGCAGCACCAAAGGAAAATCACCAGCGCCAAAAGCAAAATCGCAACTTTTGTTTATCAAATGATCAGATATAACAAGAAAATGTCTAGATTTCTGTCAGGTAACACCAATGCACAGTCATAATCCAAAGGCTCATCCAGAACCAGGAAAAAAAATGCTGTTTTCAGGCTGGAAATATTCAAGAGATTATAATTTTTTCAAAAAGACGTATACTACAAGTTCAATACTACACCAAGAAAAACCGGGGAAACAGCTAGCCTGGCTCTCTCCAGTCTTTTTGCAAAGCAAGGCTAACTGCCTCCCAAGCCCACCTCCATAGTGACTGCACAGAGTGGTGTCTATCTTCTAATCTAAACACAAAAAAAAGACACAAAATGTTGATTTGTTCCTTTAACCCTCCGAACCCCAAAACCCACCAGCAAATTTGAAAGGCATCTATTTTATTATCAATGGCATTTTATTTTTTTTAGTTTGTCTCTACTTCTAGCCATTGTTGTGCCATCTCTGCAGAGATGGAACACCTTATATTGCCATGAAAAATTTGACTGCATTGAGTAAAAATGTCCAGAAAAAAGGCCAAAAAAAGGCCCCCCAAAAAAGCCCAGTAACTGCTTGGAGTTCTGAGGGTTAAGAAAGGCTGGGAAGTTGGCTTGTAAACAGGAATTCACCAGAGTGCCTGGAGTAAATAAGCTCAAAATATCCTGTCACGTCACAGTACACCTCCGAGTATGTGCACAAATGCATAAACACATAAAGAACTTTGTACATAATCACCCAGCAGAAAGAAACACAACTTCTCTAGCTGCTTGTATGCACACAAATCAGACACGTCATGGGTAGAAGCCAACATTATGACCATCTGAATCACACAGCAGCAGACGGTTTACAGAGGCTGATCGAATACAATTTTGGAGATAAGTTGCTGTGGCTGACTACCAACGTACACAACCGTGTCCATCAACACAGCTGAGCTCTGCCGCTGCTATAAACTTCTCACAGTTGCACAAGTTTATACTGTAAAAATTGAAAGATCCAAACATTAAAACCGTGAATCATCCATCAAAAGATACATGCCAACAGCTAGACCTTCACAGGCATTGATTTGTTTTCACTCATTTATGGACCCTCACTTTTACTTGTGCATTACAGATCACTTTTTAAGACAAAGTATCCAGTTATTGTTTTGAAATGCAGCATTATTGGATTCTAGGCAGGGCTCCAGACAGCAATTATTTTTGAAAATTGTGCTGATTGATTGTATAACGAAATGCACCAGTGCGACTTGCAAATATGTCCTATGTTTTTGTTTTTTCCGCATATCATTGCGACACTAGGAGGAAGTAAGAATAGAGTGTGTGAGTGAGATAGAGGGCGATTAAGCTTTGACTGTACTCCCTTTTTGGTGCGCAAATGGACAGCTGTAGACACAATGGAGTGTAGTTTCTGCTACTACACAATTTTCTCAAGTTTTGTTACTTGGAGAATGTAATCCATACATGTCTGCATCTATGCATTTCTTTTAAATGCACTACTGCCCTTGCAGTGTAGTTGCTGTGCAGATAAAAAAAAAAAATTGGGCAACACACAGAGGTCCAAAAAGGGCTTGGCATGAACTCTCTTGAACTTGGACAGACATGCGGACCCCAGTAGATGTGGAAAGTACAACACTGACTTTGAGAGTGGAGAGCTGACGTTCTCATAACTATGCTAGATGCAGACAATTCTGTGTGGGATGTTATTCTATATGTGTCCAGTCTGTAAAAACGTTCTCATTTGGTCCTTTGATTACAACGAAGGACCAAATGAGAACTTTATATCCTTTTTTTTTTTTTTGCGGCTGAGATACTGCAATGAAAGACAGTCATATATTGTGTGCACATCTCTCAGTGTAGCCCAACATTTGCTAAGAAAACAAGTTTGCCGACACAACCGCGAGCCTCAAATAGGGAATGCTCGCAAAGCACAACAGCAGCAAGAAGCATAAACTCACTATGCAGCGATAAATGCACTCAGTAAACTGCAGTTTCTTTACCTGAACAATTTTTTTTCTCCTAAAACACTGCTTCACTTCGTAGCATTTTACTTCAAAACAAAAACTGTACATTGCTTTTATTACCAAAACATTATCACTAACAAAGACAACATGAAAAAAATCTTAATGTTGCTTTGCATGATCATTTAAATGGTTCTCCTAAATTTTGTCTTGGTGTTCTAAAAATGTTTGACACTAGCATCAGCGCTACCAGTGGAAAAGTGAGTCTGGAGCCCTGCAGGGATGTCTTTATTAAAATAATCAGACCAGATAAACCAGAGAAGAGCTGAATCAAGATTGTAACTCAACTCAAAAAAACAACTATGGAAAAAAATGGTATAACATAAGACCAAAGCAACAAAAGCTTGCAGCAAATACAACGTTTTTGACATGTTAGTCCTGAAGCAGTGAGTACAGCATAAAAAAAAAAAACAAATGGCAAAACTGTCACAGTGTTAGAATGTGGCATTCCTGTGGCTGGTCACCAGGTAAATGTCTGCACCAAATCCACCCATCTGATTCCCAACAGGTCAAACAAACAGATGCTTGAAAGTACTTGGTCCTAACAGGGCTTACATTAAACAATAAGAGAAGCCTACAGTCTGTCTGTGACATTTTCTGACAGCTGGTAAGTAAACTTTAGTGGAAGATATAAAAATTAAGAAAGACTGACTTGCAAACTGAGCAAAATATGGCTGTAAACTAAATGTTTTTTGTTTTTATCCTATTGTATTTATATCATTATATTATTTTCTGCTGCATATGATTTTAAATGCTGCAGTAAACTAAAAAATATTTTAGTTTTTGACTTGTATTGCCAATAAAATTTTAGAAATGAATGAATTTTCCATTTGTTCAAACAACTTTCTTCTAGAAAACAAAGACTAAAATGGTAATTAAAAATTTAAAAGGTTGCTAATAGTTTATAACATATAATATAGCTTGTGACTGATTGTTTAACTTTCCTTGTATAATTTGTAATTAATTTGTCAGCCATCTCCACATTGCTTCTCTTGAAAGGCATACAATGAAGTCAGAAAAATAATTTGCCCTAAGGATAATGATTTTGACTGATATTCTTTAAATGTTAAAAATGGCTAAATTTACTTTAAAAACTGAAATAATTAGATGCATAAAGTCTGTGACCCCTAAGACAAAGTGCAAAATCCCTCCTGAATTCAGCCTCTAACACAAGTGGAAAAAAAAAAAAAGAAAAAAGAAAAAAAAAAGGAAAGAAAAAATCCAAACGAACTGCAACACCCTCACCATCACAGAAGCAAATGAAAAACAGAAGAAAACCCAGGGGCAGTAAGAACAAAACAAGCGCAAAAACTCCCCCAAAAAGAAAAGCAAACGTAAAGAAACCTTAGCTCATCTACAAAAAACAAAACAAGAACACAAAAGAGAAAGGGGTCAACTCACGCTTCAGAGCGGGTAATGTCATCCAAAGTGGCTGAGGCAGACAGATATCTGAAGACACAACAGCAGGATAATGACACAGGGGAAGAGACACACACTCACAATACAGCAGAGTCACAGTTCAGACTACAGACTGGTCATTTCCAACCTCCATACTCATTTATACACACCATTAATAACAGGAAACTAATTCACATAAACTAGAGATTTGTCACAATTTTTAAAAAATGGCATGCTTATCTAAACTGTAGAGTAGCCATGGTGGTTAATGAAATGAAAACCCCAAACTATTAATTGCATAATTAATTTCCAGCTGCCTAAATTTGAATATTTTCAGGTTTCTTTCCTCCTCTGTGACAGTAAAGTGCATATCTCTGAGTTGTGGACAAGATAAAACATTTGATCAACATTTTTCACCATCATCTTATATTATATGGCTCAAAAACCTTATTGATTTATCAACAAAGAAATTAATTATTTATGCAGCACTTCAGTGTGAAAAAAATGCTGTTGGTTCACCTCAACAGGAAGCTGTGAGGGCAAACAAACACAGCCGCACGCTATTAGTGGAAAAGCTGAAAAATTGTATGCTTTAGTGGGTAAACAGTCCCATTGTAACTCTCAAACATGTTACTTGATCAAACTCCAAATAATACACACACACACACACTCCTGGCTGTACTATATCTAGAGTAGCAGAGGTGATGTGTTCGTGCTGTTAAACAATGGCAGAGTAAATAAAAAAGTAACACAATACAAGAATGACAGGACACTTTGATCCCTTCGCGTTTGAACGCCGGTGGTCATAGTGCTCCGGATCCTGACCTCGCTGATATCTATCCCGGCGCAGAAAGGCTGAAATATTTGTATATTAAAGGGACTGTCGATAACAGCTATGTATATGTAGGAAGCTACCCTACTGAAACTGCCGAGTCACAGAGCATCAATCATGTTCCAGAGATCTAAAACAGCAACAATCAGCTGGCAAAAACATACAAATCATGCCAAATGCATACCTTTGAGGCCTAAAAGCAGGCAAGACGACACACACACATCACAATCACGTTCCTCTTTGATTGCAGCTTAAGTAACATCATAAACATTTGCTCATCACAATATTGTCTAATACCTGGTTAAGTTCACACATATAGCCAACATTCATTACTTACAGTCTTCTAAACGATTGCAACTGGAGCAGTCGCCCTTTGCTGGTGGAGGTTGCGCCAATCTTTTAAACACAATTTAAGGCCCGAATGTTTGTTTGGGATTAACAAACTATGTAGAAAAAAGTGAGATTCATAAAAACTCAGATTTGATCAATTGATTGGCTGATAAATGATGTATTGTAAATGCCGAAGTAGGAAATTTTACTAATACTACTTGCTGCATTTAAGATGCAAAAAACAACAAGAAAAAAAAAGTCAAGAAAAAAAATGACCTTGCCTGTAGTCAAAGTACTTTTTTTTTTTTTTTTTTAAATAGGTCTCATTCAATTGCATATATTTTTCCAGTGCAACAGAAACAGAAGACAGTTCTCCTCCAGACAAGGCCAGCCTCTATATCCTTCCGTAAATTAGCACAATGCAGCTTACTGTATGGCACAGTGACTTCATACAGCCGAGCCCTGTTATACTACACTGTCCCTTCACTGCCGCTGCATTCTCTTCACTGCACAATTATCTGAACAGAAACAGTGGTTTTGTCTCCTTTACACATGTTTGTGCGTGCATAGGGATTTATTTTCAGCAAGAAGCACAGTTCAATCAGTGGATCCTGGAAATTTTGCTTAACCGTGCAGAAAGAACAACCAGTGAGCGGTAGTAGCTAAAAATACTGAGAGAACATCATCTTTGGGTGAAATGCATACACACAAATACACACATTTACTATCTGGGAATCCGATTAAACCTTTTTCCTACTACTGAGGCCGCATCTCTCTTGATATATAAAAATATGCACAAATGTGGCACTATAAGGCACAATATGAGATATTGTTTTATATAGCACAGCATGGGCTATTTATTTAGCAAAGCAGTTAAGAGTTGTTTGTACAGTCTGCGTGAGATAAGCAAGTAGATAAAACACTGAATTATTGATTTCATTAGTGTTTCTGTGATGAAATATAAAGCCCCTGATGAATTATAAGAACTGCACTGTAGGAAGGTTGTGAATGTAACTTGTCACATTATATTCTAAGTCACAAAGATATTATTGAACATATCAAGTGAGTACAATCACAAATGACTAATCAGGGTTCCAGACTGAGAACAATATGTTGCATATAGGACCTTTTTTTGACAGTGTGTGAGTTAAAATTTCTTGTGGTTGCATTTGTGCGAGTGCAGGATGATCATTAGCCTGATTTGGTGCCTCTCCAACTGGCACGAGTATCTACGGCATTACCTATTATGTTTGAAAATAGTATTTGTTTTCTGGCTCAAAAAGTCTTCTCCCTGCCCGACATGTGAAAAAATCCATTTTGCTGTTGCCATGTTATAATAATGAACTGGATTCTAGCTGATTTTCCTTTTAAAAAATCCTGTGCTGGTTCTAAAACACTGGAACCACCAGTGCTACCAATGAAAAAGTAAGTCTGGAGTCCTGCTGATGGGACCCCAGAGGGTTCATTTCTTCTCTTATGTTTTGCCAAAACTTTAGTCACTCTTTCTGGTATGCTAATTAGGAACTCTAAATTGGGCTGAAAACTGCGTTCCAACAGGTAACGGACTCTCTCTACCCGCTCTGGTTTTCATGGCAACCGGCTGAGAGTTTTTGTGCCTCAAACATATTCATAATTCATAAACCACTTATTTCTTTGTTTTGTCCAGTTCAGCTCTCGGTGCACTTCATAATCCCCCCCCTTTCTCTCCCTTTGTGGACATCACGTGTCATGTGACTAAGCAAAACACTGTCTCTTTCTCTCCCCTTCCTCCCGCCATCTCTCTCTCTCTCTCACATTCCTTTCCTCTCCTCCAACTTGTTTCTGCAGCAGCAAGTTTGAGCCGCCCGTCTAGTCGCCAGGCATAATGAGGGCGCTGTGCTTGGCACTGTTTGCGCGCAGGCCCACACCGAGAGAAATGTGCCTGCTTGTATTTGTGTTCCTGCATTTCCAGTCAAACATATGTAATAGCCCACAACTATTCCAGCTTCACGGGCGAACAAACAGCTGAAAACCATGACTGACAGTGTTCAGAAATGCATCAGCCGACACTTCTGTGTGAGAAGGTATAACAAACGCTGCAAACAAATGCCAGCGCACCTGCCTGCTGCCTTTTGTGACCGTGTGTTAAAGTCAAGCACAGAGTCAGCAGCGTCACCCTATCAGGTTAGGCTAACGATCTGAGTGAGCTTGCCAATCCAGTTCATTTCAGGAGCAGCCACATGAAAAATTCCATTAGCTTCAGACCTCACGACAGCAGAAGCAGCAGTCTGGTCGAAACAGGCTGAAAACACACTGATTACATTTTTTTTTGCCAACTACAGAGTTTCTTCTGAAGACACAGCATTATCTTTAAAGTCATCACCCCATGCCAACTGCTGGGGACTGCATTCAAAAGGTTTTGAAACACACTGCATAATTAATTGCCCTTTATTTATTTCTATCTCTGTTTATCAAAGTAACTTGTTTTGCTGGCTTTGTAGACTTGGTGACTTAAGAAAGTGCAAAAACCCTACTCAAAAATCTACTACTAATGTAGAGCAAGGATCCTCAGTGCAAAGCTCTCACAGCATTTTCTCCACATGAGAGATAAAGTAGTCAGTTGGCGGTGTTGGCTCATAAAAAATGGCCATGGCCGGATTATTGAAGGGGCCTAATGGGCACAGGCTCTGCGGCCAGAGACTCCTCTCTTTGTAAAGAGTTCAGTCAAAAACAGAAATGTCCAGATTTCTTTTTTTTTTTGGCTCCTGGTCCTTAGAGGAGGGCTGAACAATTCAGTGAAAATATCCATTTGTGATTTTTCTGACATATATTGCATTTTCATTTGTGATACGTAGATTTATTGATTTATTTTTACAGTAAAGCTTTCGTTCAATTCAGTTCAGTTTTGTTGCGCATCCGTCAACTTGAACCTAAAATATTTACATAATACTGAAGCTCTGCTTTACTTCAGGGCTAATATTTCCAGCATGGTTCTGGCTCAGCGGAGACCTTTTTGTGTGCCAAATATAAAATATTCTTGGGTTTTATCCGTTTGCTGCTAGTGGGTGTATATGCAGTCACCTTGGGTCACTTCTGATTGATGAGCATCATTACTACAGAAGACGTAATGCATAAATTGACACAACACAATGAACTCTCAGTCAGATGCTCTGCATCACGTATATTACAAATTGCAGCAATTGCAATTTTCTAATTGCATTGTTTTAAATTTCTTGATTTTGATTTGAACATCACCAGTGCTGTAGCACAAAGTAAGAGCATGCAGGATTGTTGATTGATTGAAACCAGCAAAAGCAAACTAGATTTTGAAAGCATATAAGCAAAAAAGAAAAAAATCACTCCCTCTTCATGTAAGTATTTGCTTAATTCATTGGTGGGATCTCGCATCAGCTAAACACTGTTCGTCATATCCTTACATCATTTGTGCATTTCCATTGTTGCCACTTGATTGTACTGAGCCAATCACCCCTCAGGCTGAAATCATTATGTAATGGGCGACCATTACCACTGTGTGGTTTAATGGTGTTGGATTCGACACATAAATGGTCAATTTGTGCAATACAACTAAACAAACACAACAGCATTAGACAGTAATTCCTTGATGATTGGCACCATCTTGCCAAAACAACAGAAGAGTATTCTGGTTCATTTCTACCTTGCATCTTTCACATTAATGTGGCTATTTTTGTCATGCTTTTTTTTTTTTTTTTTTTACTTTTCAGCTCGTTTCTGGAGATTCAAGGAAACAGTGATCGGTATGAGCTCTCTGGATTAACAAAATGTCAATTCTAAATTAGATTAGATTAGACAGAACTTTATTGATCCCTGTGACTAATTTCTGCTTTTACTTTCAGTCAAACACAAGCATTTAAAATGATACATGTAAAAATCAGCTTTTTTTTCTCCTTTGGAACGTTGCAGGGACCTTATGCTAATTACCCAGTTTAACACAGTTCACAAGCTGTTCACAAGCGACCCCTAATCTCCTCAGATCTCTACAGCAGACATCAAGAAGGCAAAATCACAACAGCCACATTAATGAGAAATACACCAGGTTGAAATACATCTGAACTCTCTTTAAAAAGAAGCCACTTTTTGACACAACTGTAATACAGCAAAGACTCAACAATTAATTTTAAACCTTTGTCTGTATAAAATAAAACTCATGAGAAACATGGTTGTCTCTTTCTATGTAACAGAATTGGTGACAAATGCAGAGGGGAAGTGCCTGAAAAAGCTTTAAAAAAAAAAAAAAAATTGGAATAACATTCATTTGGAGAGGAAGCAAAGAGAAGGACATGTGTCATCACTTCTGGAGGAAGAGAGGACATCTGACCTCTGGGAGAGGAAGTAAAAAACGGATACTGACAATATGAACAAGATGGGGAAAAAAAATGAAGGAGAAAGAAAACTAACAAAAAAAGTATAGAAAAAAAGATAATGGCATATAAGAGGAGGGGAAATGAGAGATTTGTATTTTTAATTTTGACTTCCAAAAATGTTGCCAAGTCTCAAACAGACTGAACCTTCTTAACCTATATCACCACCTTAAAAAATAAAATAAAAAATCAGATAATCAAACACTGAAGGATGAGGCCACAGTGGACAAACACAAATTCAGAAGAGTCAGTTATGTAACTGAGGCTGTCGAGGTTACGACTGAGATATGCACCAAATCCCACTTCAGTGCTACAAGTCTAGCCACATATGCAACAGAATCCGGACAGCAGCAGGAGTATTGATCAAGAATCCTCATACTCAGAAAGACTCTAACTTTAAAGACACTAGCAGCCAAACAAATCAACCACCTCTCAAATTTTATCGCCAATGCACTTATCTGAATGAGTTTCTTTGCAGCATCTGATTCAACATGAGCAAAAAAATCAGACTACAGGTAAATGTTTGTCCTCCTGCCAGACAAGACAAAGTTAAACACTGACAGTTGAAATGTTCTCAAACATAGTTAGAAGGTGAGAACAGAGAGGGATCGAGAATGAGTAAAAGTTAGAGCGTGAGAGAGCAAACATCGCCAGTGAGCGAGCAGCAAACAGTAGGTGGACTCACAGATCCGAACTGGTAAGTTTCTCATTCCACTCGCCCAGTTTCTTAGTGGTTCTCACATAGCTAGAAACACAGACATGAGGATACGTAGAGTTTTAGCGAGGACTCAAAGCAGGCTGGCTTCAAGAGGAGGCCAAGGTTAGAAAATCCCAAAAGAATCTCTGAAGAGAGGTTATATCATTAGTAAAGGTCAAAGTAAGGACTACATGTACACGAAGTCACAGTGGGATTGTTTTCTAAGTGTGTGTTCTCTGAGGGAAGAGTTAGCATCTCATCTTCTGCACAGCGAAACAAGTACAAATCAAGTTTACACAACAGCACCGCAAAATTATTCAGGGCTGACTTCAGGGGAGAACCTACTCCCGGATCAGTACTGAAAGAACTGCTGTGCAATGTCTTTTGGCTAAAATCAAGAGATGACAAGCGCCATTTTTTTTCTGTCCTCTCAATATCCTCGTCAGGTAGCAGCCTTCTCCTCTCTAACATCGCCATCAAAAACATAGTATTTTACCATAAAGGCTAAAATAACAAGGTGGCGCAGATGGTTAGCATCATTGCCTCGCAGCAAGAAGGTCACTGGTTTGCGTCCTGGTGAGGACACCTGGGATCTTTCTGCATGGATTTTGCATGTTCTCCCCGTGCAGTGTGGGTTCTCTCCGGGTTCTCCGGCTTCCTCCCACACAGTCCAAAAACATGTTGAGGTTAATTGGTGATTCTAAATTGTCTGTAGGTGTGAATGTGAGTGTGCTTGGTTGTCTGTCTCTATGTTTAGCCCTGCAGTATACTCGTGACCTGTCCAGGGTGTCTCCTGCCTTCACTCTAAGTCAGCTGGGATAGGCGACCTGAGTGAGGATTGAACGGTGTATAGATAATGTATGGATAATGGATAATGAATAAAATAACACTTCTACTTCCTACATGCTCATGGCACTAGAGTTACATCCAGTTACTACTTTTTGTTGTTGTTCTGGTGCACACAGTCACAGTGCAGTTGAAGCTATTGGATCAGACACCGCAATGGAAACAGAGATTGAAAAGTGGGGTGCGCCAGTCGCTCAACTGGTTGAGCAAGGTGCCCCATGAACAAGGGCTATTAGTCCCCATCGCATGATCTGCTGCATGTCGGTCCCCCTCCTTTCTCCCGACCGTTCCTGTCTCTCCTTGACTGTACTTAGAAAAGAAGAAAAAGGCAAAAATGCCCCAAAACATACAAAACCCCAAAAATGGCAAAAAGGGCTGACTACAGGGCCGTTCCTGGAAATGTTTGTGCTACTTTGCATGTTCCTGCAGTGGGATGATGCCGAAGGATTCATCAAGGACGACACACTGGTGCTCTAAATGGAGCAATCTCTTCTCTCCTTTGCCTTGCAGAAAGAATATTTGTGTCCTCCAGCTACAACAGCAGCCACGACATAAAAATTACAAATGCATAAATTAATGCACAAATTTCATGCTGATAACATGTTTATAAGCTGGATCTTTTACAGCATTTTATACTCAGAATATTTAAGATACTGGAGCATATGAGGTAAAGTTGACTGGAAATGTTGCAGGTCAAGACCTGTATTCTGATAAATGCTGGGTCCAGCTATTCTTGTAATTTCCAGGGTAATATTTTGTATATTACATAGTGATATTTTAACTATGATATCAAATAGTCAATTTACCTTATGAATGGGCTTTAGGAGCTGCATACCATTACTCAAGATTTCATTTAAAATAGCATCGATGTCTGCGATATATAGTATATGTTGACAAATATTCCTTAAATATGAAGGGAGTTTGTTTGCCAGAGTCAGCATTATTGAAGGGTCGGAAAAACCTGTTTAATCTACCTTTATATTCAGTGAAGTACATATTAAGAGTATAAGACCATCAAATGAAATATGCTGCATACTTGTTTCCCACATTGGGAAAATAAAAAAGATAGCTTCATTCATTAATCCCTGCAGACAGATACATGATGTTATCTTCAAAATGAAACACAGCTATGATCTCCTTTTACTGGAAAATTAAATTAAAAGTTGCAGCAGAGGAGTTTGTTCAATGCTCATTAGGATTCTCCAAACCACTTTGCCGTCTTGCTGAGGTTAATAATTGCGGCTGATCATTTAATCGTGTGTAATTAGATTTTAGAATTTCTTAGACTAAAATCAACTGGAAAAAACACGATGGTGTTACGCTTATTTTTAAACAGAACAGCTGCTATTTGATACAAGTTTTACCCCAAGCTGAAAGCTGACAATTATTTGTTACCAAACTGCAACAGGCCTGATTAAAAAAAAAGAAAGCTTGAAGTCAGTAGCTTTTCATAATATGATTATTTAATCTGATAACAGCACCTTTACCTCTGCTGAAAGAGCCTGCTTTTGTTCATCCTGCATAATACTGTATAAACCTGAGCAAAATATAGCCTAAAGACTTCAGAAGCCTCGATGTGCCACACGATGAGTCATTTTGTGACTAACTCTGATAACGCTGTTACTATCAGAGAATGTCTGCAGGGAGTGCTGATTCATCTTAATGAACTTTTTGAATATTGTAAAAAAATAAATAAATAAATAAAAATCTATGAAGGTTTTCTGCCCATATCATCAGCTATAAAGATGTAGATGCTGCTGAACTGCACTGTAAAACTAAGGTACCTTGTTGTTTTGACCAATATAAAATAACACTTCTAGCCTTTAACAGCTCCAGCTTTGACTGGCTCAGATTGTGGGCTGTAGTGTCTAGAAAGACTTATCAATTAGTTGGTTGTTGTGCTCCCATCCAATCAAATTCTCATTGGTCAATTGTTATTAGGAGAAAAGCGCTACATCAGCAGCCTTACAGGGATAATCTATCATTTTTGGGGGAGGGAGCAACAAACTACCTGCAAACACCCCTGTGTTTTCACAACACTAAATTAATCTAACCTTTTTTAACATTTCCTGAACGTTTCCTCTGTATCAGCTCCAAAGTAACTGACGCCAAGTCAAAGAGGCTGTTGGTGGTGGCAGCATTTTGTTCAAACGGATGGCCAAAATGTCCAATCTAAACTTTGCAAACAGCAGTTTGTATATCACAGCTGAATAAGCAACATGGCAGATCATCTAAAAACAGCAGGATAACTTCTATGCTTTATATTCCTCAATAGCTTTTGCGCCAGAATCACCAGCTGATATATTTCTGTTTACAGAGAACATATGAATATGGGCAGGTGCATAGTGGTCTGCTTCAAATCTGTTGCTAATAACCAGGTTAAAATTGTGTAATTCGCCAAAACCACTAACTTTTCATGTTGATTTAGAATGAATTTAGCATAATGAGGCCAGTAGGTAGAATGTACTCAGTGCACTGTGGTCTATTTAGTTCATCTGAAGTTATTGTACAAACTTTCTTCCCCTGTGACCAATCAACTGGTTTAAGAGCAGTAGCAGTACTCCTGTTGTTCAGACATTCAGGCCATAGAAAACTACGGTTGCACCCCCTAAAAAGGTCAAATATATCAAGCAAAAACCCTTTTCTGGCTGGTCACATAGCTGCAAGTTAAAACAATTCTACTGTTAACTTTGCTAGAAGTACCATTAAAGGCTGTGCTGTGTTTTGGCAAGCCTTCAGATTTAATTAAAAAAAAGACATTTCTTAGAAAGTATTTCATCTTCTCATCAGATCCAGAGGCAACATTCTGAGACAAAGCAGCACTGTTTTCAGTCAGAACAGACTGTAAAATGTATAGGAACAGTCGCTGTCAAATGATAACAAAATAATGATTTTATCTTAGCTAGTGCTGCCAACTAGATGTGCAAAGCCAAGCGTAGAACTTCTAGTGTGACAAAACATAACTTTATGAGCATTCATTTTGTCTAAGTTGAACTTTTTAGACCACTGCAAGGGTAGACAAGAAAAGTCCAACAACTCTCCTAAGACAGCATCACATCTGAAGGAACAATTAAGAGTAAATTTCTGTTGATCAAAAACTGTGATTGAACTATCCAGTTTGACTAATACATACGCATTGGAGGTTTGTACGTCTTGCCAGCTCTTGGTGAGGTTCTGTCTGAGTTCGATGAGTGGGCTGAGGCCGAGTTTCCTTTTCAGCTCTGTGGCATGTCTCTCTTTGGCTGACAAAACCTGACGCAGGGTGTTGATCTCCTCCTCCACCTGAAACATATCGCAAAGAGTTTTTTTGTTTTCATATCAGATGCTCCGTTAAACTTGAGCTCTTTTCTTTTCAAGATTCCCAAAAGTGAAATCTCACTAATAAATGAGGTATGTGTGTGTCCTTCCTACATTTTTTTTTTCAACAACAGTTAATCTGATCTTCTTCACATTTGGCAGGTGTATTATCACAAAACAAAAAAGTGGTTTGTACACTGTGCACAGTGTTGATGGCAGACCCCAGCAGCATCAATGCAGTAGAGAAAACACACAGGAGCTATTTCTAGAAGACACATCGTCAGGGAAGGTCAGACCACCACAAGTATTGTCTGCTGATTAATAGGGAAAGCTTTTTTAGTATCTTTGGTCCTTGCAGCTGCTAAACACACTCATAAACGTCAAAACTTAAAAACAACAACAACAACAACAACAACAACAACAAAATGAACAATTTGACTTTGGAGGACAACTAATTGTTTAGATTAAAATCGGTGAAACAATCCATAGATTCATCGATAGAAAAATAATCTAGTGGCAGCATTTATGTAAACACCTGGGGATTTTGAAGCGTGGGCCTTACCTTGGTGAGCTCAGTGCGGAGCTCCTCAGCCTCCTCCTCCGTCAGGCCCGGGGGAAGAGGGTTGGCCGAGTTCCCCACTGCTCCCTCCACCGGCACATCTGACAGGCTGTCTGAACGATCGACTCCAAGGCCCTTGTTAGGAGAGTTCAGGTTGATATCTGGGATGGGAGGTGAAAAAAGGGGAGAGACAAGAAGATGTTATTGAGAGAGGGAAATAGAGAGGCAGCAGAAGGGTAAACAAACACACACCAAAGTGTTAAAAGCCAAGAGTGGTTTAGTGAGATGATCTCTCTCAGTATCTATTTCACACAAACACCAAGGCCAGGAAGAGGCTCGCAGGAGAAATCCAACAGGAAGCGAAAGTGGCAATTAGCAGAGTAACTTGAGATCCTTCTGTCCAACAGCCATTAAACCTCTCACTTTGAAAACAGAAGCTCTGGGGCAAACAGGACCACAAGTAATGAATATGAACAAAAGAAGTTAAAAAAAAAAAAAAAGCTATTTAAAAATATAACAATACACTGGAAACTAAATGATCTATTCTTTAACCGTTGCAAACCTTAATTTATCCAGAGAGAGTTGACTGCACAAAATTTCCCGTTCAAACACATAAAAATCTGCAACCCTCAGCATTTCTATGACAATGAGGTTATGTAGTATCCGTCACTTGAGGACAGCAGCATCGTTTTGGCAGCTTGGCACAGTCAGAGGTGGCTTGGAGGACAACAGAACTCAAGAAGGGATAGAGAAAAAAAAAACTGAAGCCACTACTTGAAACTGTGAGTACAAATATAGTTTGTGTGGTAATGTTCACGACAATATGTGATCAGTGGAAGAACTGCTTATTGAGACTAAACGCAAACCTTACATTGCTTCAAATACACCCACTTCCAAGCCAGTGAACCAGCAACGGTTTTCATAAAAGGGGCTCCAGTGATTCGTGGAACAGAATTATTTCAGCTCACTTTTAACTTCTTATACTGAAATTTGACATTTTTTAAACATGAAAGAAGATTGTGTAACACTGACTTTGAATAACCCATTTTCAATGAAGACCAAGACCAAAATTTCTTCTATACAGGAGAAACCATGACCATGTCTGCACAACGGATTGTTGAGCAGGGCAAACACGTGATGGTGTTGCAGCAGACCGAGGCTTAAAACTATTTGCAGGTAGTGCCGGAGACGCTCTGCGATCCAGAGTTTTCCCAATAACATCCATACACAAGCTGGCGTGAGATGTGGCGGCTCCACCCTCAAGGTATATTGATTTAGTCAAGACTGATTCAAATCCGCCCACAGAAGGAACAGCAGCAAGGTTAAAAAGAGACAACGCATAAGAACAGAAAACAGGAGGATGGAAAACGTAACTTCTTCCAATGGTTTACAAGAAAAATGCCATTACAAATATTCTTTGATAAGTTTGGCTGTCGAATTTTTTAAATGTAATTTCACCCTCAGTTTTCAGCTCAAGTGATTGCCTTTGTGTCAGTTCAAACTCTGCTACTTAGTTGCACACAGGGGTCATACTTTGCTTTCATTTCGCTCGTTTACTAGTGTTGTAACTAGTTTGCAAACTGGGACATGTGCTGTATGTGATCACAACCACACCCTTCACTCAAAGCCCAACCTTGCTGTGGCATTATATTCTGGCTTATATATTTTAAGGCTGATAAAGACGCATTAATTGATCTTCTAGGAGGACCTTGTATAATGGTTAAATGTTTGTACAAAATGACAGCTCTACAAAAAAGGTACTTTGATTCTGACTCACACCAAACCTGGCATTTACTGAAGTGTCTCTTCTCTTAACTGTGTGCTGCTGATTATGCACATCAAAATAAAACCAAACATTATGGATCCAAAAAAAAGAGCATCTGTTGTTGTTATTCGCTTAGGATGTTGTTTTGCTTTATAAGACAAAGACTGTGTCATATAGGAACGCTTCAGTCACTAAAGGTCCCTGGCTCAGTCAACCGTCCTACTCTCAGGTTTCAAAGCATCATTTAGAAAACAGCATCAGGGTGTAATGAGACAGACATGTCCTAGTTCACTCAGGTTTGCTAAGACAGACAAATGTAGGCAACCTTAATCACATCCTAAAAGCCCTCATTGTGAGGCACAGGCAGCCTGATACAAAACGGCATATCTATCATGGTCACTAACAATTATAAATGATGGGATAAAGATCAGGCAGAGTCATTCAAGGCATTTGCAGCAAGAATAGCCTGGAGGAACAGAAAGTAAAACTAAAATTGTTATATGTAACTAGACATTTCTGCTGCTAATGGTTATTCTAACATTGTCACAAAGCTTCAATCCTCCCTTTTATTGCTTTAAATCTGCACCACAGACAAACTATAGAATTCCTGATAAGTGTCTTACCCAAGTAATCACAGATATTGCTGACCTACACAATAGTTCAAATGCTGTGTAAGAGCATCAACAAAGCACCTTCTGTTGTCACATTATGATAAGGTTCTGACTTTTAGGGTTTGTTATTTACAGCAACAGAAGTGTGTCTATGATAAATTTATAGATTTAGTTATTTTATCTAAACACTTTCTCAACTGAATTTTAGGCAAAACTCCTACGTTACAATAGAACTTTAATAAGAAAAAAGAAAGCCAAAGTGGTCACTCACAGTTTAGTCTACTATTCTATTTTTCTAAACACCTAAAGTATCAACTGTCCATCTGACAATAGCAAACAAATGTCACATAGTGATAAAGCAGAAACAACAGCATCTGTCTGGTGCATTTTTTTCCTTTTTAACCGCCAAGATATGAGATATCACAAACAGTTCACTGGTCAGTTTAGTATAGACGTAAAGATCTTTAAGTCATTTTTGTTATCCAATCAGGCTTTTAAGTAGTGTTTTATAACTTTAGTGTTTAGAATTATTTTCTTTGTATCATTATATTGTATTTATATAACATTTTGTGATAACATTTATTGGAATATGATCAATTTATTTTGTGCATTATTTCTTTTTTTTTTTTTTACAACCTTTGTTTTTTTCCATCTTAACTAGCTATCAAATATTTTATCTTATTCCATTAATTTGGTGTGAATTAGCAATTAAATCTATTTTGGCCCTCCTATGTTTCGTCAGTTACTTGTAAAGCATGTTGCACTGCATCTGATTTGGTTGTAAAGTGCTTTAAAGTAAGTTTGGCTGTGATCTACTGACAATGACAATGCTGAAGCAACAGCTGGCATGCTAGCATGTTGTCATCCATGCTCAGTTAGTCAGCAAATCAGAATTCTGTTACTGATTAAAATGAGATTACTATTTACTAGACTGAAAAGTGCATTCAGGTAAATAAAAGACTAAACTGGGGTTGCATTTAGGGCAGGGGTGGAGCTAATGTGTGGCCACATCCAACACAGACTGAAGTCTGTCCACCCCACACAAGCAATACTGAAGCCTTTTCGAGAGGCTATACACATACTTCTAGGACTAGACTTCTATCCAATAACTATACATATAGATAGATAGATCGATAGATAGATAGGTAGATAGATAGATAAATAGTTTTTGCAAAATCACTTCTTTACGGCCATTGTTCCCCACTCAACCACATACAACCAAGTAGTTCTGATCAAACGGAAAAGGTTTACACAGATTTGTAGCAATTCAAAGATTACATACCATTGTCAATGAAAAGTGTTAAGGCAGCTAATTTAGGTTTAGGGTTTAGGATTTAGTTAAAACTCTTGTACAGACTTTTTCATTCTATAAAAGCTGTGAAAACAGTTGACACAAGCTACCAAACAATGTAATATTGATGCAGAACCTGCAGTTAATAGATAGAAACAAAAGCAGGCTGTTATCCTTTGTAATCTAAATTATTTAAGTCATCCAATGAGCTTTGCAAACAACTCAAAATGCCTTACTTTACCAAAAGCTTCCAGATTTGTAATCAACTGAGTGAATGGCTTATTATACTGCATTTGAGTTCTTGTTTGCTTCTCCATGGAATACAGTGATTTACTGGGTAAATAAACAAGGGACACATTGTGCTGCTTCGACGTGAGCGCTGGTCTGGACACCCGTATAAAGACCGAGTAGCTCCGCCACTGGTTTTAAGGAAACCACCAAAACAAACTGCGAGCACCTGTTTCAGCCAACACTGGTCTTTTTGTTTCGAAGCACTAGGCTCGTATCGTCTAGTTTTGGAAAGGGCTGTCCCCTTCTCAGCCGAGATTAATGTCAGACGTATCAGAGGAGAGTGAGTTAGGAAGCTGCTAACATCAGTAACACGATCCACCTCCTTCACTTGCTGCCTGTCATTTTGCAACGGGCCTGTCCTGTCCTCGCGGCAACACTTTCTCTTTTTATTTTATTTATAAGCTCTTAACTTGCTAAACATACACACAAACACCACTGCAAAAGAACAAAAGAATTGATTAACTTATCAAAGCCTGATTATTTAAAACCACACGCTGTCTGCTCAGCAAACTGTTTACGCGTTTCAGACACTAGGCTAAGCTACGCGCTAGCCTGCTATGCTAACAGGTACCTTGGCTGGCGGGGTCCATGGCGTCGGATTCACAGAGCTGGAACTCCTTTTTTATTAAAAAGTTAAACTCGACTGGTGTGAAATGTGGACAGCAGACTGACACGGGTCGCTTTCCACTCGGTGTGAAGAAACCTTCCTGGCTACAGCAACTGCTCCCACTCAGAGAAAGTCGTCGATAGGAACAGCCAGCTCAGCTTTAACCGCCGCGTCAAGTAACCGGCAGTAAGACAGGAACTTCCGGAGACGACCTTCAGAGTAAAATACCTAATTTACACACCTATATGACATACAATTCAAATTTACCGGAATACCTTAAGGAGAGTACCCTTCTGTATAATTTCTCATATAAATTTACCAAGTTTAAATTAAAAGCTTTACACCTTGAAATATGATTTATTATACAACTACACCAGACTAGGGCTGCTGGGTGGCGCAGTTGGTAGCACTGTTGCCTCGCAGCAAGAAGGTTGCCGTCCGCGTCCCGGTGGGGACCTCCTCTGCGTGGAGGTTGCATGTTCTCCCCGTGCAGTGTGGGTTCTCTCCGGGTTCTCCGGCTTCCTCCCACAAGTTCAAAAACATGTTGAGGTTAATTGGTGATTCTAAATTGTCCGTAGGTGTGAATGTGAGTGTGCTTGGTTATCTGTCTCTTAGTGGAGCCCTGTGATAGACTGGTGACCTGTCCAGGGTGTCTCCTGCCTTCACCCTAAGTCAGCTGGGATAGGCTCCAGCCCCCCCGTGACCCCAGTGAGGATTAAGCGGTGTATAGATAATGGATGGATAGATGGACGATACAATATAATGTATAATCGAAATTTACCACACTAATTTAAATAGTAAGGTTTAGATCCTTCAATATTATATATAGCACAGACCTATCTGACTAATACCAGGCGGCTGTTGCTCAGGTTGTAGAGCGTTGTCCTCCAATTGTAAGGTTGACAGTTCGATCCCCCACGCCTCGAATTGTCCTTGATAGTGCAGTCCATTTACCTGCTGTTTGACTCCCACCACCCACTGGAACACAAGCTGGGAGTAATAAGAACCTTACAACACTGGGCCCAGAATGTGCCTCCCAGGACACCTGGAAAGGAGGAGGAACAAAAGCATATCAAGACAGCACTCAAAACCTGTGGCTACCCAAGCTGGTCTTTCATCAAATCCTCTACAAAACCCAGAGGAGACTGAGAAGAAAAGACCAAGAAATGGAACAACATAGTCATCCCCTATGTTGCAGGAGTTTCTGAAAAGCTCAAGAGGATTTTCAACAAACACAACATTCCAGTACACTTCAAGCCCACCAACACTCTGAGACAGAAACTGGTTTACCCTAAGGACAAGACACTGACTGAGGCATAAACAAAGCAACGTGGTGTATGCAGTCCAGTGCAGCGAGGAATGCTCCACAAGCGCATGGCTCAGCACAGAAGAGCAGCTCCTCAGGACAGGACTCAGCAGTCCACCTGCATCTTAAGGACAAAGGGCACTCATTCGAAGACAACATGTATAGATTTTTGCTAGGGAGGACAGATGGTTTTGGAGAGGGGTGAAATAAGCCATCTATGTCAAACTGGAAAAAACATATATATATATATATATATAGAGAGAGAGAGAGAGAGAGAGAGAGAGAGAGAGAGAGAACACTAAATACAACGGAAGTTGTTTTAACTATGAGGTGACCTGACGTTTTAGAATGGGGCATTTTATTTTTTATGCTTTTATTTTAAAGGGGTCTCCTCCAAACAGGAAATGCTGTATCTGTCTTTGTAGGAAAATGAATCTGACACTTTAATTTCCGGCGTGGTCTAATGACGTCACAGAGACAGCTGTTGTTGAAATATTTTGGTTTGAGATTTTTTTTCCTCTCTCTGAGGGACTTTCAGTTTAGTGTTTTCTGCTTTACTTCCTATTTTTCTGTTTAACTTGTGGAATGTGTGTTTGCACATTAAGCCTGACTTTCCTCCTACAAATTTTCAATGTCAAGCACTTACATTTCTTCATTCTGGTGAATTTTTATACACCAATTCATAATCTATCCAATGACAGGAGCAACTCAGAACCCCAACTCTGAACCACTGTATATACTGTAGGTGTTGTACATCACATTCCTGTTTATATTTCATCCATCGTTCACCCAACTGATGCATATAGGGTGCCAATTACTCTGTATTTATTGTAAATAATTGTATTTTCCACGAAACTTTGGTTCACTTTCAAGATTTTCATATATCAACACATGTCCATAGTAGTTAAACACTAATTTTAACTCTTTAGCACGTTGCTCTTGTTAACATGCATGTAAGTACTCTAAAAACACCGGATTCAAATTCCTTGTATGTGTACACATGTCTTTATCTTTTCTTGCTTTAGGTATTTTATTGCTATAGACATTTATAATTGTAAAACAGAGTTGGTAGATTTCAATTCTCATATATGTCTGCAATTCACAGTTTATACACTTTTAAAGAAAATGTAATTTTGAAGTAACAGTTATGGAAACACTTTATTGTTGCTTTTAATTGTTTATTCTGTTCTTATTGGCTTGTTTTATTTATTTTTATTGTATCGTCTTTTTCGGGGGATTGAACAGAGTAAGAATTTCATTGTGTAGTACAACTACCTGTTTTGCTGTGCATATGACAATAAAACTCTTGAATCTTGAATCTTGAATCTTGGATAACGTTGATTACAGTGACTATATTAATACAAAGTCTTGTCCCAGTAATAAGCAGTAAACCGCATAATCTACTGTAGACTACTGTGATCAATTATACAGTAATTAATTGTTGAAGTAAATTAAAATTTTGCAATTACAACTGTAACGCAATTGTAAAAATATACAGTAAAATATTGGCAACCCCAGCTGCCAATACTTTGTCACAGTGTGTGTACCAGTTTGTGAGTCTTTACAGCCACATCTCGACACAAGCATATTGCAGGAGACCAAAATTGGATTTATTTAGTTTCGTAATACATCAAACAAAACCAGTATCTCTTCTGAGCTGCTCATCACGCACAGATGGCAGCTGGTAAAACACTCTGGAGGGTACTCAAATACATTCATTCAAAAGGCTGCTGTGGTGCACTCTGACATTTAAAAAAATATATCTTGTACCAAAGAGGACACACAGAGACATTTCAAGTAAAGCTAATGCCAAGAAAACAAAAACAAAACAAACAAAAAAAACAATGTAATGCCAAAATCAACAGTAAACACGTGATCGGACCAGATGTGTCTGTCGTCCAGAGCTCGCGGTAAAGTTTTCAAATGTTCCTAATAAGAAAAACACATTTGTCATGACTTATTATAACCACATATATGTCACCAAAACTTCTGATTCTTCTATTACAGAAAAAAATTCCTGTGTCTACTTCGACCGCTGCAGAGAGGCAACAGAGACTTCTGACTTGAATCATCTGCTTCTTTTAAACTAGTATGCCATGTCTGACCACACTGTGAAATGTAAGCGATTAAAACCACACGTTTTGAAAATGATCTAATTTTGCTCTCTTGAAAAGATAAAAAAAAATGCTTTTTTTGTTTTTTAAGCCGTTTTGAACTGTAATTTTTAAAAGAATGTACTGTATTTAAAAAAAAAAAAAAACTGTTTGGTTTATGTTATGTAAATATTTTTTTATTTACTAGGGTCATCTGATTACTGGCCTAATTGATATTCAGCATTTTTGTGATTATGTTTCTGATTATTTTAACGAGTTTCTTGATTTAAAAAACAAAAAAAAAAACAATCTCTGTTAAGGTCTAAAGCGATGCCACAGCGCGATCTGATTAGTTACACATCAACAATAACAGCCAATCAGCAGCGACAGATTAATGCAGAAAAATTTGCCTTCAATAAAACATCAAAAAAAAAAAAAAAAAATCTAAATTTCAACAGTGTCTTGTGGTGAACTTTGTATTATTCTACATTTTGAGACCAAGATTTTAATTTTTACTGTAAATATCAGCTCCAAATCAATAATCAGCCTCTTTGATGATTAATAATCAGTATCAGTCGAGGACTGGTGATCAAAACAGCTGAAAACATGTGATGAAAGCGCACACTGTTTTTGAATTACCTGATTTTGTTCTATTAAAATGATAAAATAATTAAAATATAAACCTTGTCCATATCAGCCAGCCTTACTTACAGTACCAGGATATTGTAAACATTCCACCATGATAACCAAAGGCTTCTTCTTCTTCTTTTCCAACATGTCCCTCTTCTTCTATTGCAATGAATGCAAGCAAAGGCGGCGATCAATACCTTCAGTTCCTCCTCTATTTTTGTTACTATCAGTTACACCTTTCAAATTCTATCTTTGTTACCACACCTGCTGTGAAACACGCCCTCACGTTTTTTAAAAAAAAAATCAAATATATTCTCAATGAGTTCCAGCATCTCTCTCAGGGTGGAATCATATCCAGAGCAGATGTTTTGTCTCCATAATACAATACTGGAAGAGTATTAGGATGAAGCTGCGTTCGTCCATGTTTATTTGTCCGAGATGATTCCTGCTGTGCCAATGCAACAACAAAAGTACGTTTTGACACATGCTCCAGATCAGTGTGGTGCTGAAACTGACTCAGGAGTGAATGAAGTGCATCCTTCTTCATCTCTACAGTGGAACTTTCTCTCCAGATGCTTCCCTCTTCCCTCTACTTCTTGTGGAGGGGGTTTAGCCGGGAGAAGCAGAAACTGGGCCAATGAGGAGCTGAGGATGAAGGAGGAGGAGAAGGAGGAGGAGAGGGGAGGACCGGTGTGAGCAGGACTTCTAGTCTCAGTCTCTGTCTGGAGCAGAGAAGGACACCAAGAGATTTGTGAAAAGTGAGATCAGACTGAAGCCACACCAACAAGTTTCCGTTTTAAAACAGTATTTAAAATTGTATTTATTTATTTTAAAATGCATCTATTTCAGCTTTGATTTCATGCATACTGACACAGCTGAAAAATGGACGTCTCATGTAACTGGACATGCAGCTGCAGGTTGTCGTGCCAAGAAGTGATCACACACTTGTTAAAGCTGTATCGGCCAGTTTATTTATGTCTGCAGCTGCTTCTATGTGGATCAAACAGATATATAAATACACACGACATTATGCATGTGGAGACAGCACGTGTGCTCTCGACTCATAGTGTCACATGATCCATCTTCTCTGTTCTACCTGCAGTGTTTCTCCAAACTGCCAGTGTGTTACAGTTGGACTGTGGAGTTCGTGGAAGCTAAAGGCACAGAAGCTGGCAAGTATTATATATATATATATATATATATATATATATAGAGAGAGAGAGAGAGAGAGAGAGAGAGAGAGAGAGAGAGAACACTAAATACAACGGAAGTTGTTTTAACTATGAGGTGACCTGACGTTTTAGAANGAGGAAACGCATTTAAAAGGAAACCCAAAAGGCTTCATTATATTTTTTTTCTGGGTTTATGTACTTTACAGATTATCAGTAGCTTTAGCTTTCATCACTGCAGCAGTCATGGGGCTTTACAGGAGCATACGAAAAGGCACCACGTTGGTAATAATATGCTTTGGATGGATAGATACATGTATATATGTATATATATGTATATGTGTGTGTGTATATATACATATATATATATATATATGTATATATACACACACACACATATACATATATATGTATATGTATATGTGTATGTATATATATATATATTAGATTTTTTTGAGTATTTGAACCAAACATGAAGAATGCACTGTAAAATGACTTTCATACTCCAAACAGTCACAATCTGTTCAACATGCAAAACTTCTGTTGGTGATGTTAATGGTGGCTGGCTTGAATAAAAATATAATACTGCATAAAGCAAATTTCTATATTATTCATTAAAATCCACAAAAAATGTTAACTGATGCTTAAAATCTGATCAGTGTTTTTTGTCTTTTGTTAAAACTTGAACTGTAATTACAAAGTTTGACCACAACGTGTCAGTAGAGACAAGAATAAAATTAATGCTTAGCAATTTTTTTTGTTATTTATTTGCTTTGTTTGTGTTCATAATAAAAGATTTGCACTGCTTTTAACTTTAAGTACTTACTTCATCTCCTCTTTTTTTTTATTAGTTGGGGTAATTCATATATTTTTGCTTTTTAATGTAAATTGTAATAAATTTAATTCTCTATAGCCAAGCATCCTTCCATCCATTATCTATACAACACTTAATCCTCATTAGGGTCACGGAGGGCTGGAGTCTATCCCAGCTGACTTAGGGCGAAGGCAGGGGACACCCTGGACAGGTCACCAGTCTATCACAGGGCTACAGTTAGAGACAGACTGTTGTTTTAAATGTGCTGTACAAATAACAGTGATGGCAGTGATGTGACTGGTCTCTAAGGATTCATTTAAATTAGTCATGACAAGTCAGATATGCTAGTATGACGTCACGGATTTCTTTTGGTTTACATTTATATTTGCATTGGCATTCTTCTTCTTTTAAACTTTTTATAAAGTAGTAGTAGTACAGCAGTAGTAGTGGCAAAGTTTGCTAAAGAGAAATGTTTTACAGTGCTTAATAGCATTTATATCAGCATGTAGTTGGAATTTTGGATTCTGTTAATGAATGAAAAAGCATCCAGCAGCACTTAGAGGTGTGCATACCTGAGTTGTGCAGCACTGGTGATGGGTTTTCCTCCTGCTGGCATTATGTGCAGATGAAGCAGCCAATGTAAGCCCACACCCTCTGCAGGATTACCAGGAAGGCCAACAGGTAGAAGAGCAGAGTAACAGCCTGCAGAGAGACAGAGGGCCAAATAAAGAAGACGATGGGAGGAGGGCGGTGAATAAAAGAAAAGATTTGGGATGAAAAAAGGAAGACAGAATGACATGGAGAGATGATGCTGCAAGAAAATAAAGAATAACATGGAAAACTTTGGGAAATGAAGGAAGGAAAGAGGGTGTCAAACTTGTCTGTTTTGATCTTTTATAGTTTACAAATGATGACGAGCAGCATGGAATAATACTGGATGTATAAGTATAGTATACGTTTTTACTGTGCTACATCCATCAAACATATCAGTCGATCAGTTGTTCATCAGATATTTAATTAGCAACATAAAAAACAGATTAATATCACAACATCACATAAACAGTTTATTGCTATAACACGACATTTTAATGCTAACATGGCATACAAACTTATCAGGCTACAGCAGTAAAGGTTTAATATTTATGACCATGATGATGTGATAACTAACTGTTCTAACATATATTTGACACTTTCATGTAATAACCTACAGCTTGAATTGTTGGTTTATCATCAGATATTCAACTTTTTGATTGCCATTGAACTACTCATCTGTGCTGTGCTGTTCTTAATCTAAAAACTAAAACTAATTAAGAATATATTCTACATGTCTCATTTAAACATTTGCACCAAATAAATAAATAAACAGCAAAAAGTTTCAAGGACTTTTAGATTGAACTGCAGGCTGTGTTTACACAGAGCAGAATGGAGTTTTGAATTGTAAAAATTAATTTAAAATGTAAGTGTGTCAAATATCGATACTATGTAGAGTCAGCATTTTTCCAGCACTGATAACACATTTTGGCATTTGGAAAAGTTTTGGACATATTGATTCTGTTTTTTCCCCCCAATTTCTGTAAAATATAACATTTAACTTTGGTTTTTAAATCATGATTTATATGATTCACGGTATTATAACTGTGTCACATTGCACACAATAGATTTCTGAGTTCTCCCTACTTCTAGCCATGGTTAGTTTTCTTTCAGTAGAGGTTCAGAACTTCATATTGCAGTGACCAAAGTGTTTTGTAACAACGATGCATGCCATTTCTTCCATATTTGGACAAAAACTAGGAAAGAGGACTGTTTCATGGTCAGACATATCTTACTAAAAGGGGCCAACATGGGATTTGAGCTAACTTTCAGAAGATTTTTAATGCTCTATGTTTTCATCCCTCCTTCCTCCTTTCTGTTCCCATCTCATTCTCCAACACAATAACAAAAAGAAAAAAAACACACAAAAAAAACACATAAAAGCACTGAAGCAGCTGCAGCCAAGTGATTCTTCAAAAAGATAACTAGAGTAAGAAAGTGTGGAGGTGTAGCCACATCAGCAAGTGGGTGAGAGTGCTGGTCGATGATGATGATGATGATGATGATGATGATGATGAGGATGAAGGTAAAACCAGATGGCACTGACCTGAAGAGAGACACATGAGGTTATTTTCTCTTCAGTTTCAGCAATACTTGTTTCCGTATCAGGGTTAAAGCTGTCATGCTTCCTGCTGTTCTCTCCACCTGCATTTTTAACCTCTGTAAACCCTGAACTAGCTGTAAAGAATGCATTATTTGCACCCTCTACATCATCACCTTCCACATCCAAGCTGTCATTTTTTGAACTAATAGCTGCAGCATCCTCCCCTAATTCAGAGATATTGTTCCCCAAAGCCTCACTTCTTTCCTCAAATACTGCATTTGTCTTCTTAGCCTCTCCCAGTGCTCCGTCTTTGAACTCTGTAGCACCTTTAGGAGCTAAAGCATCCTTACTTCTGTCTTTCACCTCCAGATCACTGAGCTCAAAGTTGTCCACTTCTGAAAAACCTCTTTCAACACAAGGATGAGTCTCCTCCAGTGATATGGACGATTTACATCCATCACTGCTCGAGGAACCATCTTCTCCAAGATCAAAACTACCCTCCCCCAAGCTAAAATCCTTATCTACAACCTCTGGTAGGCATACCCAGTCCTGCATGTCCTCATCCTCCTCATGTTCCTCCTCAGTCAAATCAGCTTCTCCTGCTGTTTGCTGAGCTATTGGCACGTTGGGAAGAAATATGAAAGCAGGCATCTTCTGCGGCTGAGATTCAACAAGAAGAGGGTGGGACTGGCTCTGTGAGTGCTGTGAGGGTTGAGATTGAAGTGTGTCAGGCTCAGCATGAAGCTGAGTTGAAAGTGGGAGCTGTTGCAGATGCAGATTGGGGAGGATCTCAGATTCTTGGGGAGGTTGCTCAGGGCCAAACCTGCTCTGTTCCTGGTTCTGAAAATGATACTCAGGCAGAAGCTGTGAATCCTGAATCCACTGAGGTTGGGTTTGGGGTTCTGATATAATTTGAACTTCGCCTTTAGTGCTGACTTCTGGTTTGGCCTCCCCAGAGGAACCTCCAGGCGGTGGTGGTGAGCACATCATCTGTTCTGTTGGGAGGGTTTCTTCAGGAGCAGACTGAGCAGGACTAATCCTGTTCCAGCAGCCTGGTTTGAAAAGGCTGAGGCAAAACGTTGCATCCAATCCCTTCTTCCTCTGCATTTCTTCTGCAGCTTGTCTTTCTCCCCCTTCACACTGATACGTGAAGGAAGGAGTACAGTTAAAAGGCCACACAACAGATTTTAGCACATTAACATCATTGTCATCCTAATTAAACAGCTTTTGGTTTTTGACAGAAGTGTTATTTTATAGCTTTTATTAGTGAAGCTTCTTCGTGGTTACTGGTGATCATAAATGAATTAAAGCTAAACAAAAGACCACAGAAGCCATTGTGATGTGATAACTTTACAGCTAAAAAAAAAAAAAGAATAATTCAACTCCTTAGTGAACCTTTGATCTGAGCTGAATGAAACTGTTCAAATCAATAAAGTGTTTTGTTATTTACACCTTTCTGTTATTAACAATTGGCATTAGCATTGCAGTTAGCCAATGGGTCCAAACTCAGATGGCATTTGTAGATAAATCTTGGCTCAATTTCTTTCTTTTTTTTTGCATCTCTCAGTCACTGTAAATCTTCAAATTATTCAAAATATATACTGCATAGTGGCTTTAAAGTCCCCATATTCTGCACATTTACAGTCTTGTGTTGTTTTTAAAATAATTTTTAGAGTTTGTTTATGTGGTTACATTTTTAAAAACATGTTATTTTACTGCAGCACCCCTTCTCACCATCTGTCTAAAACCTTTCATGTCCTTTTAAGGCCTTCATCCACACCCACAGTCTTTTACAGGCACAGAAAGCAGCTAAAACACACCTATCAAAGAGAATGATACAAAAAGAACAATACTGGCTCTTTATTTCTTGTTTGGTAATGCAACGGCTTCTCAAAGCTGTTTTGAGAGGCTTTACTGCAGTTGTGTTCACTGCCAAATTTGTGTAAGAATACAATAACACTACCACATAATAATAATAGGATAAGGATCATATTTTATTTATCTATTTTAGTTATTGTGAGCTGAGCACATATGTAAGAAATTACTGACTGTAATGTGTTATTTTCAAATTTTTAGTCCTTGTGAGTTGATGTTTAAAGTTCGCTGGAATGAACTAAGACCAGAGTCCATAGAAGGTAAAAAATTTCCAAAGATGTAACCGTCCTAACATAAACAAAATGTTGTTAATGGGCTTCTTGATCCTCTGAATAAAGAGAGGAATGTCAGTTTTGAGATTGAACTGCAGACAAGCATCTGAAAATGTGCTGGAAGAAGATCTGGTTATTTTTTTTACACATTCAACACTTCATACGTTCATATCCAATCAACACTTGCCATCTCAGATAAATGCCACATATGTGTCACTTCCAAATTAACAGGAGAAAATGATGATCTGTACGAGCATGTTCGAGTGTATGTAAAACAACAAATAAGAGTAGATACAAATGATTTTCTTTAAAGCGGTTTTGTACCTGCTGTGTGCTCATTCCCTCCTGGTGTTCGCAGATGTTTCCCTCTTTAACTGGATCAGGAGCTGGACATCTCTCCGCCTCCACTTTCTCCTCCTGCTTCTCTGCTTTATTCTGGCCTGATCGTCCGTCATTTGGGTCATCAGTCTCCAGCTGTGCAACAACTTCGCCTGCAGGCTCAGCAGAGTCCCTTGCCAGTCCTGGATCCAGCTGGATCCTGGCTGGTAAAGTTGGCTCCACTGGTGCAGATGTCACTGTTGGGATTGGCTCTTTAACTGGTTCTATAAAAGATTCCAGGTTCTGCACTGAGGTTTCCTGATACTGTCTTGGCTCTACGCTCTGGATCAAGGGTTCTTTGGGTTCCTCTGGCTCTGGATCCACCGCTGGTTCTTCAGGAACATCCTCCACAGCTTCTTTGAGACAACAAAACAAAAAAAATACTAAATATGCACTTGCATTGTGCTTTATATGATATTCAAAAGCTTGAAGGATTCCTCCCTCTCTGGCTCCATATTGTATAAGGTGTGGTCAAGAGGTTCTGTTCATGTTGTGCACAAGGAGTGTTATTATACGTCTGCAGCATGTGAGAGCAGTCGGGGTGTCTCATGATACCACAAAATCAACACCAGGACCTGTGTCACACATATTTCAGCACAATTTCTCCATGGTTCACCAACAGAGAGCAAACATCACAGTCGGTGTCAGTCAGCAGCTAAATGATCCAACTTTAATGGGAGGATCATCAGTGGTGACCAGGAGAAGGTCTGCAGTTACCACCAAGAGAAGACACGGCAGGTTTCACTGTGGAGCTTCCAAGACGGGAGTAAGGCCATCAGGTGGGAGCACCAGGAGCATGCTCATAGTTTTCTTCAACATTCGCGTGGTTGTGTACTGTGAATTCGTCCCCCAGGATTGGATGGTCAAGGTAGAGTTCTACTGTAAAGTCCAGAGATATCTGAGGCAAGAACATTTGGCACAAATGACCTGAACAATGGCTTGATGGCATCCAGGTACATGTGTTTTTTGCAACAGCAATACAAACATCTCTCTCCACCTGCTCTGTTCACTAGATTTGGCTCTTTGCGACTTGTTCTTTTCCCCAAAATGAAATTCAAGTTGGAGGCTTGCTGTTTTGACACAGTTTAGACTCTGAAATGGCCGTCGCAAGTTACCATACCATTCAATGAGTGTCATCACCACACATCATTCCAATAGGCTCAGCAGACTGTTATCACCTCATTTATTGGCAGTGGAGTCTGTGCTTACAAAGGTTTTGGTTGGAGGTTAGAGAGGTTTTTGGTGGTGTTGTAAGTCAGTGGACTTTCAGGAAGGAGACTTGAGTTTGAGTTCCCCTCTCAGACTATTATTACAGAATGATTTAACTTCCATTTTGACTTCATGTTTTTCACTCTGTATTCACTTGTGTTGTCAGTTTAGTTAGACTTAAACATAAGACCATTGGTTAGGTTTAGAAAGGGTTCACGGTCGGGTTAAATACACCCTGTTACAAAGTTACACATGTTACAAAGCTTCATTCTGTATATTTCTCTCTACCAGAGATTTTACATTCACGTATTCACATGACTGCAAGAGTTCACCCAGTGTGATCAATTCTGCTGATCAAAGGCAGTCAGTTAGAATGGATGGAAACGCCACTTCTGGCCTCCTGGAAAACAGAGGAGGTCCCTCATGTATGGGAATAATTTGTAGCAAAAACAGCCATTTACTGGATTGGTAATGTCTGAATTAGGTGTTGACAATTTTCTATAATGGCTTACGTACACTTCCAAGTGTGGAAGAGCACTGCGAGAGCTGCATGTTGCACAACGAGACTATTTTGACAGGGATGGCGACTGAAATTAGATCAGTTATTTTATTTTTATAGGCGCAGTCTTGGAACTTCTTGATCACACCTCCTATGATGTGAATGTATTTGAATATATGAGTTTTTCTTTTGAGGTGAAGTAATGGAGCATGTAGACGAACTGGCTTATTGGTACAGATCAATAAAACTTGTGTTATATTCTGTGCATTTGACAGGGAAAGGTCTGACTCACTGGCTCTTTATCTACTGCAGCGACCAACTATTTTTGGATTGGACTCAGACCTTAAATCCCAAAACACCCTTAACAGATACAGTTACTTAGTTTGAATTACATCCAAACTCTCGTTTCTGGCAGACACCTTTACAGGTCAAACTTTACAAGCATAGCTAGCATTTTCTGTGGTGTATTTTTTAAAAAGAATATATATATATATTTATATATATATGTATATATATATAAAGTGTTTTTGCAGCCAGGTAAATTTGCATATGATGTTGCAGTGTAGATAAGTACTTTACATTTACATTTTTCTTATTTTAAAATGTAAAATTGTGTTTCTCTTGACTGTGATACTGCTGCAACTCAAGTTCTGAATCAGTAACTCTTAAAAATAAAGTTGTTTCTCCTGCAGTGTTTTCTGATCTCACCTTTGATGAAGTCAATGCTATTCAGAGCTCTCTCCTGTTTGCTGAAGTTAAATCTGTAGAGGCTCAGGTTCTCATAGCCTGGTTTCAGTGTCTCAGATGGACAGGAGGTGGTCGCTGCTACGATTCTGACGTCAGAGAGGACAGGTGGATGGGAAAATGCAAAGAAAGAAATGATTCATTTTAGAATAAAGGCACAGAGCTAAAATCAGTAATATAATATAAATGTATTTTTCCCAATACGTACTTTGTGATCAATCCTCTTGAATTCTGAAAGGAGGATTAAAACAAAAACAGATAATTTAAAAATTACAAGAAATTTCATATATTCAATTTCAACAGTTTTAACAGCATTTAAAAAAAAAATAATGCATTGTAATTTTACAGATTTTCCTTGTCTTGTTATATTATAGATAATAACTCATCATTTTTTACATTTTATATATTTTCTATTTTATCATTTAAATTGAATTTATAATTACAATTATTACTATTTTCTTTATTTTCTTATTTTCTGTACATAATCTGCTGCTAACGTCTTAACACTCACACCGTTAGTGGCAGCAGGCTTGCCACTGCACATAACACCTAATCGCCCAACGGGGATAAATAAAGTTTTTTCTTATTCTGATTCTGATTCTGAAAATCCCAGAAATGAACAATTGTATTGTAAAAATTTATTTTTTCAAATAGTAATTTGTTTGTTTTTACCACAAAATTGCATTAACATATTTATTTTACGAGTACTTGCTGGGAAAAAAAATGCATTTAAAGGAGTGAAAATGATGAATCATTTTTGTGAATGTCATTGTATTTGTTCTTTTACAATGTGTGATCATAAAACTAAATGGATACAAATATTATTTGACAGATATTTGCTGTTATTTTTACTGGTTCTGCAGTTTTTAAACATTATAGGACTCCCTGTTTCTTAACATATGTTTGTATGTCACCCTTTTTTTGGTGGATCTTCAGCGTTTTGTATGATGTACACAGAACCATGGAACACACAGTAGAGGAAAAAATGGACAAAAACAAACTGACAAACTGGGTATTTGGTTAAAAACCTTTGGTACACTGAGCGCTCATGTACTGCTAATTTAGAAGCACTTACACCTGTCAGACTCAGGTGCTGCCCACCTGAACAAAAGCCGCCATGTCCGGCTCCTCCATGCTGCTCGTGGCGCTCTCCACCAGCTTGCTGTTGGCCTCCACACTGTCTCCATAGCAGCGCACCAGAGCCTGGACGTGAGTAGTTTTTTCATCCTGCTCTGAGCTGATTCGCTGTGTCATCACCTTTAGTTCAAGTAAAAATATTAATAATAATGGTAAAAACTTCTTTGTACACTAGAACATTAATGAAGGACTTTCAAGTGTGCCAATGCTACAGTTACCGTCATACTGTTGTTACCATTAGCTTCTGCCAACTGTCTAAATGAGACATGTTGGATGAAGTGATTTTGATGAAACATCAGCGTTTTAAGCTTTGATTTGGTTAATTTCCCGAATCAACTTCATGTCAAAGCAAATCAGAAAGTAAAAAAATCTGGCGATTCTTTTTGTTCTGATAAATTATGTCATTTTTGTAATTTCAGAACGATATGTCTTTTAAACCTGTCTGCAGGTTTGGAGATTCATAGGGTTGAAGGTTTCTTGTTTTTTTAAAAGCCCAACCTATAATTAAAGCATATACCAGAATTTCAGCATCATTCTGGGGCTCAAAATTATGCAAATTTATGTTCTTAGGAAGTGAAAATTATGTTTTTTCTCATTCATGGATCTTGAATTGTTTTGGCAGCAAAAACTAACTGTAGTGTGGGCCTTTCTGCTTTTACAAGCTTGTACAAGCAGAATCTTTAGAAGTTTTTTTTCTATTTACAAATGTCTACCCAGCAGTCAAAGAACTGGGGTTGTCTAATGAAACAGAGATTTAAAGTGATGTACAATGACCACGTAGCAGTGATATTTAACATTATGATGACTAATAATGTTGCTCAGAGGAAACACGTGAAGAAACGAGAACAGGACCTAGAATACTTAATCCAGGACCAGCATGTTCAATATGAAATACCTGTAGCACCAAATAACTGAAGATTGAGCAAAACCAGCCACTGATGATAAAATAGCAATGATGATGCTGACAATAACACTTTGTCTCCAAAAACACACAAAAACATCTTCCTACCACATTTGGTCCATGCACACATGTAAATCCTATATTTACATGCTCATATCTGCTGGTTTTACTGCAAATATTGCCAGCAGATTACAGAACAACTGCCATTACAACTACTGTTGGTTCTGCTGCCAGTATGTCTGCCGAACTGGAAGTGTCCTCACCGAAGCTGCAAAACAGTAAATAGGAGGAGCAATCTCTGACCTTATGTCTCTCCTCCAGGATGGAAAACATGCGGTCGAACTTGTCGCAAACAATTTGTTTCTGAGTACTGCAGTTCTCCTGTGGAGGGTAGAATACAGATTAGTGCACAAAACCAAAGGCATGTTGAGTGTTTTCATACAACACATGAACTAAATGTGATGTGTACGACACTTCACTTTGGCAATCTATGAGAGAAACGGAATCAGGTCTAGTTTTTAGTTGGACAACTTGTAACTATTCTGTCATGCCAGCCGATATCAGCCATGTTTAATACTGTCTGGAGACGAAGACAATGAAAGAAACAGGTGAATGTTCACTATGTCCATGCTGGTGAAATCACACTTATGACTCATTTATTTAACTGTAATGTAATGGGGGATGAATCAGAAAATGGTAACCAAAAGCATATCAAAGAATACTAGGATTTTAGGCTCTATATTTTTTAAACATATAGCTTGTCAGATATTTGCTATCATTCAAACACACACACCTCCACAGTCCTGCAGTTCTTCTCCACCTCATCAATCAGAGCCTGGACTTTGTCGCTGAACACCGCCAGGGAGGTGATTCCTTCACTCAGCTTATCCTGATGAACAAAACGATCAGTTATTTAAACATTGTAGTTCGTTGAGCCATTAAGCACTCAAGTGATGTTGTGCTACCGGTAAGGGCTATAGTGTGGTATTAGTGTAAAAAAGGTCAAATATATTGGACTCAGATGGCAGCTGTTTTGGACAAAAGTTGTGCACGTAAGGGCAGATTGATTGAACAAGCTTTTAGACCACAACAACATATAATCCTTAACCATTTGAACACCAAAACCTGCCAGTAGGTTTTAAAAGGCATTTTATCTTTTTAAAAATGCCAAATTTACATCATTTATCAAACAGAAAAATGAGAGAATCCTTCTCTGTGAGGATTCTCAGTTATCCAGGTCATGGTTATTCTGGTCGATTAATTGTGGCAACTGGAGAAGAAGAGAGAGAATCCTTGGATTTTCAACCTTCTGATGGTCCAGAAATTAAACATGTGTGACCCGTTATTCTACATATCTTGTGTAAAAATGAACCAAGAAAAAACATGATGAATTATTTAGATTCTGCAAAAAAAAAAATACAAAAACTGTGCTCATCACAACCATGAAGCTGTGAGTGACTCAGCAGCAACCAACAGTCTCAAAAGGTTATGTGTAGTGACCACGTAGCAGGGATACTTGACATGGTGATTAATAATGTTGCTCAAAGAGAGCATGTGTAAAGAAAAGAATAGGATCTAGAACACTTCCTTGAGGGACACCAAGCTTAATAATAAATGTCTGGGTGTGTCAACAACAAAAAAAAAACACACCCAGAAATGGCCTGGGATCCAGTGAGCTAAAATGACTTATTGACAACAGAAGGATGTTCACTCTGATAAATCATCTCCTTAAGGTAATTTTTATTTTGTTGTAAGAACAAAGCTTGTACACTGTTCTGATCCTTAAACCATATTATTCCTGACACACGAAGCCATAGAGTGTATAATATACCTTCTGCTGCTGGTAGATGTCTGTCAGAGGAGCCACCTGACAGGTCTGATGAGCCCCGAACACTTTGCATAGAGAACACGTCGGGACCTGACAGGTGACACAGTAGATGTTCACCTTTTCACCCTCGTGGTCTGAACAAGTCACCTGAGCAGCAGGTGGAGGAGGAGGAGGGAGGGGGCTGGAGAGAAGCGCAGAAGAACTCTTTAAAAATGGGAATTTCACATCACAGTTATAATTGTCCTCACTGTCTCTCCTCTCTACCTTGTGGCGATGGTGTTGCTGACTTCCTGCTTGTAGACGTCGATGATGTTCTCCACCAGCAGGTTTCTCTGAAGGCCGTAGACTCCGTGGCGATCCAGCACCACTTCATGTCTGCAGGACGGACAGCGGAAACGGCCACTGTTCAATATCATAGTGGTCCGAGCCTGGAACAGGGATGGCTGGACACAAAAAAGAAAAAAACAACAACGTGTAAACAACATAAATCTTCATAACTGCCTTTCTGGATTACTTGCTTTGCTCCAGTTCAGGGACCAGGAGCACAAGGGGCTCCTGAGCCTGAACCTATGTATAAAGTGACTTCAAATTTGTCTTTGGAAAGTCACAGAAGTTAACCCATCCTTTATCTATACACCACTTAGTCCTAACTAGGGTGGCGGGGGGGTGCTGGAGCCTACCCCAGCTGACTTAGGGTGAAGGCAGGGGACACCCTGGACAGGTCACCAGTCTATCACAGGGCTACACTTAGAGACAGACAACCAAGCACACTCACATTCACACCTAGAGACAATTTAGAATCACCAATTAACCTCAACATGTTTTTGGAGCTTGTCGGACGAAGCCAGAGAACCTGGAGAGAACCCACGCTGCACGGGGAGAACATGCAAACTCCACACAGAAAGATCCCGGTGTCCTCACTGGGACATGAACTGGTGACCTTCTTGCTGTGAGGCAACGGGGCAACCACCGAGCCACCTTGCAGCCCCCACTGCAAACAGATGTAAAACAATAATCGAGAAATATAAAACAATCTGAAAGCCAAAGAAATTACCCCAAAGAAATGTAAAAACAATTCCAAACTGATTTAAAATTACCTTACAGAAACACAAAACCAACTCAAAGACACAAAATGTTCCCAAAGCAATGAAAAGCAATTACAGAGAAATGTAAAACGAGACAGAGAACGATGACAAAAAATACACAAAATAACTACAAAGAGACATTAAATGTCCCCCAAGACATGCAAAACGACCACAAAGAACTCAAAACAGAGCTAAATTGTCCCAAATGACACAAAAACACAATGGCAATCGATGTAAAATGACACCAAAGAGACAGAAAAGATAAAGATGCACAAAACTAATACACGGCTTTGTGTATTTCAGAATGTTTTCAAAGTCATGCAAAACAACTACAAAGACATTGAAAGTGATCCCACAAAGACACAACATTGCCATGGAGACACGAAATGAATGCAAGTAGATGCAAAAACAACATGTTTATAGTCAGTTTGTGGGTTTCCCTCTTGGAAGGAATGGCTTTTTACTTGTTTACCTTTTACTTGTCTGTGCCCACCATCTATCTATGCCTGCCATCACCTAACACTTGCCATTTGCTGTCATATGACCCAGCTGCATGCTGGGAGTTCAATATTTAGCAACAGTATTTTATTCATTTGCTGGAGAATGAGTGAAATCATCCAAATGTGCCCCCTGAGTGAAGTCAGACCTGCTTCAGGACGGGTAACTGGGCAAGACCGAGATGGGGAAATCCCCCACGCTCACCGTCCAGCACACACACACACACACACACACACACACACACACACACACACACACACACACACACACACACACACACACACTAGCCTCTGTTTATCCTTCCAGTCTGCAAATAAAGACTAAATAACACAGAAGATAGTTGGAACATCAGCATGTTGATTTTAAAATGTCATCAAACTTTGCTTATTTAACATTAAGAACTAAAAGTAAATTGCTATGGATGACTGGAAGTCAGGGGAAGACACTGCAGATGAAAGGAGGGACATTTTTTTTACCTCCCCAGTCAATTAGTATATTAAGATAATATTTTTTGTCCCTCTGTAGTTTTGTGTTTAAATATGCAAATTAGTAGTATAAATGTAAAAACATACATTTGCATTAATTTCCAAAACAGAAATCTGAACATTGGATAATATCTGGCTAGATTTGATTACATTTTTTGTTCTAAAATGTTTTTGAGAAAGTTCTGCAGAGATTTAATAATGGTTCTACGTTTGTTTTAGTTCCTAGAATGTTCTTTTCAAAGGTCTAACAGTGTGTGTAAAGATGCATTAATATTTCCAAAACATTTTCTGAATGTTGCATTGAGAACATCCTCCCTTCGTTAACACTGTTTTATGAAAGAACATCCTAAAATGTGTTACTTCAGTAACATCCCCAAAACAGAACATTGCAGGCAAAACATTCTACCGTTGTTAATGTATCACATTATAGAATGTTTTATAAAAGACATTCTCTAATTAGAGGACTTGTCAAAAACACAAAATAAATTCACTTATTTTGGAACAACATTTTCAGCATATAAGAAAAACTCATTTTGAGAGAATGGCCTTAAAAGGTATGTTCTGTTAAATTCCATACATTTTTTTTGGAAATTGCAATTTACAGATTAAATTTGAATTCAGCAAATGTTACCATGAAACTTCCCCAGTTAATAACTTTGATTAAGACAATTATATTTGCATGTTTTCTGAAATGTCATGTTTAAATATGCAAACAATGTATTGTCTATTAAATATATCTATTATTATTGTGCTAATTTGCTGAATGTCCAACTCCTCAGAGTGGTAACAGGCCAGCAGTGCTTTTGAGAACTTTGTGCTTTGAAATACTTTGCTCTGTCTAACGTGTGTTTTCGTCTGCGCTTTTGTGAGAACCTTCCCAACGGATCGTCGCCTCCCCCGCTCAGCTTTGTCAGCCGAACCACAGCCTCTGTCGCCTCGTCTCCCGGCTCCCCCAGGAAACTTCCCCAGGATTTCCCTCACTTACTCGGCTATCCTCACAAGCTTCCTGGTGTCCCCTTGTTCCCTGCTGTTGTTAAATAAATCCTTTGTTTTCATTCCTAAACCTGATGTTGCATTTTTGGATCCTTCCTTAGACTGAACGGTCACAGAAAGTGTAATAAAAGAAACACTTAAATGTGTGTTTTGGATGTTTTCTTTCCACAGATAAAGTGAGATAGATAGATAGATAGATAGATAGATAGATAGACAGATAGACAGATAGACAGATAGATAGATAGATAGATAGATAGATAGATAGATAGATAGATAGATAGATAGATGATCAATACAATAGGACATCCAGGCATCTTTGTCACCTGTACTCTTGTTATCAAACTCATAAGTTTAAAGTCTCATTGAATAACTGGCAGAGATCTGCAGCAGCACAGTGGTGCTTTAATGTCAGACAATAAGACAGAAACAGAAACAGAAAAGCAAGAAAAACCTGCTTAGAGGGGTAACAAAAATACAGACAGACAGACAGACAGGTGAAGAAAAGCACAGATGAGCAGAGAGACCGATGGGAGGTTAAAGGGGAGAAGCTTCCTGAAATAGTGGCCTTTAATAATCCTCAGCTGCTGCTGGGCCTGAAGGAGGGATCAGAGCGGCTTTGACTGGAGCTGGAGGAGACCCCACTGACAGACAGAGACGAGGTTTTCATTCAAACTTTTTTTTTTCATTGGAGGATCAGTATCTTGAGCTCAGTCATGATTCAGGTCAATGAAAAAATCATATCAAAAATGTAGACTTCACCTTCAGCATAATAGTTGGGGTTAGGAGCGCTATGGGAACAGCAAAGTCATGGCGAGAAGCAGCGAGAGCTCAGAAATGTCTTGTGTGCAGCAAAACACAGTTGTAAGACCAGCAATTTTTATTTTTAAAAAGATGAAAGGATTTTACTTTTTTTTTTAAAAAAAGAACTCATTTAATTGTTTAACAATGAAAAATACATTAGACCCACAGGTGTCACCAATGTTGAAAAAAAAGGTCACTCTACAAAATGCGGATATTGTATTACTTGCATTTTAAATTTGTGTCTACTATCTGCTCTGTGGAAACACAGCCTGCAGTTCAGCCAAAAGGTTCCTGAATTTTTTGCTACAGCTGAGTAAATCATGGCTTCAGTTTTCTACAGAATCTGGGTAGATGGTTTATTTATCTGCAATTTTTATTTATTTTTTTGGCCTTTGTGCCTTTATTGGATAGCGTAGTGAGAGAGAGACAGGAAAGTAGGGGAGAAGAATGGGGGGAAGACATGTGGGAAAGGGTCATGACCGGGATTCAAACTCATGACCTCCACATTGGGACTGTAGCCCTGCACATGGGACACCAGCTCAACCAGGTGAGCTATAGCGGCGACCCGATAGGTAATTTATTTTTTTAAATTAGACATGTCGAATAAAGTAATTTTGATGAGATATCATGATTTTAAGCTTAGATTGGGTTGTGTTTCAGACAGGATCACACATCACGGATAAGTAGTCTGAAGTCTGTTGGAAAGTTAAAAATCTGGCTAATTTTTCAGTTTTAACAGTTTGTGGCTTCCACAAATGATTTTATTTTGGTAACTGTTGGGAACAATATCATGCCATTGAAACCCATCAGTGGGTTTTGGGGTTCAGACGTTTTAAAATTAATGAATCAACTAAAACAAAAGCAGCTGAAAGTAAAACAATATGCAATTAATAAAGATAAATCACCCTGAGGATACAAATGAGTCCGGCTTTAAATTGTTCTGCAGGTTACTGCACAGTAAGAGCTCAGTAAAAAGAGTAGGCACCTGTAGACTGATTAGTAAGGATACACCACGTTAAAAGAAAGTGATGAGCTAATGTAAAGGGGTAAATAAACTGGTATGTTAAATAAATATAAGCCAGGGCCTGACATGTCCTTCAGAGAGTGACGGCTGCCCAGTCTTGGCATCCAGCTCACAGTGATGAGTACTGTAATTATCACCTGTAATAAATCTTAATGCAGAGTGATAAACAGCGTCCAAGGGCATCAGAGTCTGCTCTCATGTACAAAACTAAAGTGTTCCTGCCTTTCTACTGTGCAGTGGGAAACAGATTTGTTCTTGTAAAAGAAATTTCAAGATATTTGTTTTTGGTTACAATATCTACAATTTCCTCAGAACAGAAGAAGCAGAAAGCCAGTTGTTTGCTACTGAAGAAAAAAATAAAAAATATAGAGGAAGAAGAAACAAGCAAAACTTTAGCCATCTACAAGAGAACAATGGAGAGAAATAATTAGGAATTGTTTTAAATCTGAAAACATCTTCCATGAAGTGATAAAATCTGCATATTGTATTTCCCCAAAATGCCAATCGACAGAAGTGGGACTTTCTAAATCCTCACGGTCGCATTATCACCAAAAACTTTACCCAACAGCTCAAAATGCACTTGAGCAAGATGTGTGCATTTACCAGAGTCCACTGTGAGACAGGATTAAGTCGTGTTATGGAAAACTTGACCAACACAATACAAAGTGTGGATATCTTAGGTTTCACTCTGACAAGTTACACTTTTAAATGACTGCAAAACACATGGAACCCTCTGAACCCCAAAACAACTTTAAAATGCATGCTATCTTTCTATAAAATCAACAAATTTCCACAATTTATCAGAGCCAGAAACAATAAAAAACAGAACAAATCATTGGATGTTGAGCTTTCAGACAATCCTTCAGTAATCTGAATTCTCTTTACTTGTAAGCATGGTTGTGTTGTTTCCATACAGGTGCAGTATTTTATATTGCAGTTAAAAACAAGCCCACAATGAATTTGTGTTCATATTAAACTACTCGTATACATTTTAATCTGTGGTTATGATCCTGAGACGACTGGAGGAGGTGCTCATGGTTGCAGCTCCGCCTGAAACCAAACTGCTGGTTAGATATTAAGAGTTGAGAAACGTGACAAGCAGGCTGAGCTGTGCTGCAGTCGTGTTTTACTACGAGGCGGCCAGGTAAGGACCAAATGGTTTTTATGGGGATCAGCATGTCTTTTTATTCTATGTATGAGTGGGAGTTTGTTCTGACCTTTGGGTGTCAAAGGTGGAGAACATGATCGGGACATGAGGGCGGAGTCTATCGGGTTTCCATCTCACATGCCACGTACACGTAAAAACACACGACACGTGTAGACGCAGCACTGCATACACAAGTGTGAAGTGTGCCCAGTTGTGCGTGAACGGGTTCATATTTGTTTGTGTTGCTGTCAGACTCCGCACATGAGTCCTGAGGGGATTCCCAGGACTCCAGATTTGGAAATAGCAGTAAAATACAGATGTCAGGGATGCTGAGTTCTGCTGTAACTGTAAGAAACGTCGTTTACATGGTTGTTATTACACTATTAGCGGCATCTTCCACACTTGTCCCCTGGCTAAGTCTGCTGGTACATTGCTGTCACTTTCCCCATGTACATTAAGATTGGCAGCAACAGTTTTCTAGTAATGATGATCATAAAAACATCATGTTAACCCTTTGAACTGTGAAACTGACAAAATGCCCCAAATTACACAATTTAAACTGGAAAAACTGTTGGATTTTTAACTCTCCGACAGCTCTAATTAACTAATGAGTTAAGCTATCTGTGACATGCTGTTCTCTCTGAAAACTGAATAAAATCAAAGCATGACATCTCATCCAAATTAATTAATTCTACGTGTCGTATTTAAAAAGTCAGAACTGTCTGCAAAATACTGAAAACTCTGTGCTCTTAAGTGCAACCGAGAAGCAGAGAGTAACTTAGCAGCAATTGACGATCACATGACAAAATGAATTGGCTGTTTGGCTGAACTGCAGGCTGTGCACAGACAGAGCAGGCAGGAGGCCTGCATGGAGACAAATGAGACATTAAGAGGATCAATACAATAAACACAACAGTATACAGAGAAGCAATTGAAAAATGGTTTACAGAGGCTATAAAAATGTAAGTATGTGTGTTCTGAGTTCTGTTTCTGAATGAAACAGCTGATGTATGTCAGGCCTAAGGGATTTGAAATGTAGTTGGAGTGTGGAGGTGCCAGCCTCTGATTGGTGAATCAGTTGTCGGCCTGCAGGTGATTGGCTCCTGACAGGTGAGAATTTTTTAAAAAAAAGTCAAAATAGTGCTGACTCTGTGTAGGGAAATTACTAATCTACCTCGACAGACCACTGTTACCCCTTTTCCACCAAGAAGAACCAGGTGCTAGTTTGTTGTTGGTGGTAGTTCCAGTGCTTAGTTGGTTCAAATCTCACACCTCCTAAGAACCAGTTGCTTTTCCATTGGCCAGGATTCAAATTAGAGTCACGCCATACGTCACTGCAGACGTAGCTGTTTACGGAAGTCCACACAGAAATCCAGATGTTTTTCACTGGTGCAACCAACCTTCTCATTTGGTTGCACTTCCCACCTTGTCACAGGCAAAGCATATGGCTTGCTGAACATTGTCTTATCGATAGACACTACAGTTTACCAATGTTCCCTGAATGCCCCACACTGCAGGCTGCAGTGCTCAGACAGTTGTGCAACCAAAAATTACTTTAAAAAGAATAAACTAGGGTGTTCTAATGTCAGATTTGTCCAAGATGAAAGCAAGAGGTTTTTTTTGTGTGCGGTCTTTTCTGTGATGGAACAAACAGCATGTAGGTGCGCTCTGTTTTTCATGAGTAGACCGCATTTCTAAGCATAAATACTGCAGTACACCAAAGTGATAAAAGTACTGTTTTCCACCATTGTGGTGCTGCTGGTGGGACACAGCTGTAGTGTACAGATTGTGCAAAACTTCTGTGAGTCATTCCAATACATCTGTGATTGGACCAGGGACGTCCTGGTGAAAAAAGACACAAATTACTGCTCCTGTGTCCCATTCTGTGTTTCCATCGGTCTCATTGGTCATGATAACCCGCACCCAGCCCCTGACATACTTGGTGTTTAGCTCTGGCCCAGCAAAGAGTTGGTGCTTGCTATGCACCAGTTTTGAGTACCTGGAGCCGGTGCTTAGGCGGTGGAAACACAAAGAACTGGTACTAAGTCAGGCTCTGGCTCTGAACTAGCACTGGAACCAGCTCGGTGGAAAAGGAGTAACTGACATCTTGACTCTGTACCTGTAGTTTAAAGATACTGTGGACTTTGTTTGTAGGGATGAAGAGCCATTTCAATCACTGTACTTTCTGTTTAAATTAGCTCAGAAGGTGAGATGTTGTGTTTTGGTAAATATTGTATATTGTAGCTCATTGTAACAAATCTCCCCCCAATATGAACAATACAAATTCACACACACACTCGGAAGAATAGCAGTAAATGTGGGACAGGTGATTTTCATGGAGCCTACATGACTACACCAGGAAAACATCCACACGTCCAAGTTTAGACGCTGATAATCCACCACACACGCACACACATCTGTGTGGGCTTTGTATTGAGCACGTGTGTGTCGTGAACAATGCACACACACACACACACAGAGCTGACACATAAACACACAGCACATGCACATCCATGGTGTGTGTCAGACCTGGTAGAGCTCGTTGGCACACTTCCTGCAGAGGTTGTGCTGGCAGGGCAGGATCACCACCGGCTTGTTGAAGATCTCCAAGCAGATGGGACAGATGAGCTGTTTCTCCAGCGTGGCCAGCGCAGCCTCACGCTCTGCTCCGCCGCTGCTCTGCAGGCAGCTCAGGTCGGCCGACAGAGACATGGTCACCCCCTCCTGCTGCAACTAGAAACCACACGGACGAGTCATATCGAGACTCAGAACGAAACTTCATATCAGTAGTGTTTTTGTGCACAGTGGGTACTAGAAGAGTACAGTGCTGAGCAACCCTAGCCCCTAACACAGGGAGGATCATGTCAAGCTCATGTTGCTTTATTATGCAATTAACCTTCTGAGCTCTGACCAGTTTCAGGGTGTTTTTTGCTGCTGTCACATGTTTACTCACTGTGGGCTCATTTCCCACAGCAAGTTATAATCTTCTAAATCATAAATTAAAAATAAAGTGGAATTTCTTTCACTATTTATTTTACAAAAATCAAAAAACCTGAAATCAACATGTGCAACATTTGTCCGAAAGCCCACAGGAGTAAACAATACTAGGAGAAACTGATAGCACAACATGCCGGTGATATTTAGCGACTTACATTTTTGCAACATTTACAAAATCTGTTTTTCACACCACTGCAAATCAGTTTGAGAACGATATTTCACTGTGCTGAACGTATCTTTTAACAGCTTGCTGACGACTCTCTTCTCTTAATGCTGTTTTTGAACAATGTTGCATTTATTTTATTGCTTCTGTGTTTGATTGTTCTATCGATCTCTCCAGTTTGTTTCCAGACTTCACAGCTGAATCACTCACTCAGGAGATCAGATCTTTTAAAACTGTTCTAAAAATGTGTTTATTTTTATGTTTTTTTTTCTGTTTGTTTGTTTTTTGTTTTTTTTTTACAGTCTGGTGCAAACAGTGTATTTTTGTCACATTTCTGAGGAAGAAATACATTTTGAGCCTAGATTTGAGTCCCATCAGATGCCCATATTCAATTCAATTCAATTCAATTTTATTTTATTTGTATTGCGCATATTTACAACAACAAGTCATCTCATAGCGCTTCACAAAGGCAGAGATAGAAACATCCAACAATCCAAAACTTTTGGATTCCCTATAAGCTTCAGCAGTCATATCATCTGTGATTAATTCAATATCCATCAGAAAGTTGAAAATCTTAAGTTTTGGGGTTCAGAGGGTTAAACATAATAGGCTCGAGACATCATTGTAAGATTAGAAACACAAACAGATGTAAATGAGAGATGAGAACAACTTTACTTACCTTCCTCTGCATCTGCTGATGGCAGCGGGTGAGAGTTCAGTGTGTCAGCTGTGATTTTCTGAATCATGCAGCAAATCCACACAGATCTAGAAGTTTTAGGATGTCAGAACACAGCAGAGAGCCTGAAGAAACCAGGCAGAACTTTATCTCTTGTTGTTCCTCAGGGCCAGATTGTCCAGAGTGAACTTGTGCTAGTTTTAAATGCACAAATTCCCAAATACATAATGAGCTTCAGTGAGCTACGGTGGAATATTTAGATTCGCATGATTTTGCTGACAGTAACACTGAAGTGCTGAGTAAGTTTTTGCATAATCTGCTGACTTGTACAGGGCACAGCAGGTACCACTGTCTGTGTCGGTGCTGGAAATGCCGGACTCACTCCACTGTCAGAGCTTGTTTTAGTCGTGCAAAATCCCAAACGTCCCCACTGATCCAGCAGTTCAAAGAGTCACGTCGAGGTCGATCATTTGATGAAATGGATCTTCACGTCCAACAGGAGCCAGTTTGTGAGCTCTCCTCTTCTGAATCGTTGTCATACAGGACATGAAGGTCGAGTCTCTCTCCTTCACAGGTTTGCCTGTCCAACTCACTCCATTGCTCATTTTTCTCACAAGTAGCTGTGTTTGTTTGTTCACAACTTCTTCACCATCTACAGAAATGTGTGTGACAGAAAGGATGCATGGTGGGACTGGGAGTGTGGGGGGTGGAAGGGGGCTTCAGGTTTCAGCCTCTGAAATGAACACACACACACACACACACACACACCATATGAGGAGGTGGCTGGTATGTGGACGGATTAAGACCATGCCAGGCCGTGCTCTTTCTACTGTTACACTCACACAGGCCTCTTAAAGGTGTTAACTGTAACATTTTCATATCTTCTAATTAAAGCCATCGTCATTTTCAGACACTTTTGTTAACTCAACCTGATTAATTAAGTGAAGGTAACACTTTATCTCTCACTGGCACTGAACAAATCGCTTGTAGATGTTACAAAACAATAAATAGCAGGTAAATTTATTTGGTTTGGTAGATTACAAACTGGTTTCCTTTTTTAAAAAAAAAAAAAAAAAAAAAGAGAATTGGTTTTTACATCAACCCATGTTTATGTTCATGCTCATTATTAAAATCATTAAAGATTTTCCTAATAAAGAATAAGGACACGTGTCACAAATTTGCCTTGTGGTGTTCCACAGGGCACTTTTTAGGTTGTTTTTACACGACCACATTTTTAATAGACACTATCTTTAAAAATATAACATTAATGTTATCTCTAAAACAAAAACAAACAAACAAAAAAATCACTGAATGACACCATTTATCAAAGCCAGAAACTGTAAAAACAAAGAGAATCATTGGATTTAACTTAAATTCCACCAACAGTAGCATGACATTTTGATGTTTCTGGCAGAACTGCAGAGAGGAGACAAGTTTTGAAATTAATCTAAAATATTTTTCATAAAATATCTATGTATGTAGAATCAGTGTTTTTGTCAGTATTGGTAACAAATGTGGCCACTTGGGAAAAAGTTGTATATGTTGATTTGAGTTTTTGTCATCCTGTACAGCTGGTGTGGCAGCTTCTGTGAGATACTGTTTTCAGCTTTTATGAAATTGTAATTATACTTTCATAGTTTAGTGGTAATAAGTAAACAATTGCTCTGTACATATAATGCCATGCACACAGGAAATCCGGACATTTTTGGTTGCTTAATTAATTTTTCTTCTTATCTCTAAAATATTTTGTGGTGTTCCACTGGGCACCTATCTTGGTTCCCTTCTTTTGTTGTTGTATGTGCTTCATTTTTGTGATATTTGCTTAACTGTCATAGCTATGCTGATAAACTTATCTTTTATTTTCAGTGGGTCAGATTTTAAGATGACTATAAGACTTATTTATTTGCTAAATAAAAAGTTTATTCGTTTTGTTGGTTTAAAATTACAGCCATAGGCACATTGTGCGGATTGGTGTGGCCTAAAATAAAGAAGATACTATTTCATATGATCCCTACATTTTGCGAAATGATAAATTTAACATAAATGCAAACTATTCCACTTGGGAATCACAGAAACACAGTGAGAAACAAAGGCTCTGAAGCATCAGAAACATTTATTTTACAACAGTACATCAGATACTTCATTTACCCACACGTCTGCCTGACAGACGCACACATCATCAGTCCATGCTAAAAACAGAAATCCTCTATGTCTCTATGTACTGTGCCACTGCGAGTATATACAGCAGGTCGGCCATTTTGTCACTTCATTGTCAAAATGGTTCACATCTAAAATTCTATACATCCCCTTAACATACCAGCTAGTAGTTAATCAACTGTTAAAAAGATAAGAAAAATAAAATAAATAAAATAATGCTTCAATATTATTATCATCTGGTCGCTATATTCACACTTACATCAGTTCTTGTTATTTATGTAATTGTTTTGGGTTTAACAATGAAAGTTTCTCAACTCCACGTTTATGTATTTCAGGCTTCACGCTGCATTCTCTCAGACACTGTTTGGTCAGAAACAAGAAAAACAAATTCGAGATTTAACAGTGTGGCATGTAAATGATCACATGACAAAAAGCACAAAACTAATCAAGTCGATAGATATTTGGTTGAAACAGTGTAGATGCAGGTTTCAGAAAAACTCATAAAAAAGGCCCTTAAAAGAATATTTTTTTAAGTCCTTTGTTCAAAGTCCAAATTAAAACAGAAACAAACAACATAAAAATCAGACAAAGCTGTCAAACTGTGAATGCATAACCTTAAGTTTAAAAGTCTTTTAAACCAGCCAAGACGTGGATTGCATATTGTACAAACTTTTCTCTGGGTTTGGGAGGGTAAAGAGTTTGATTCGTCTTCTTGGGGCCTCAAACTGAGCTGACATTTTCCTATGAACCTGCAGATTCCCTGACACTTTTGCAAGCTGTGATTGGAAGTCTTGGAGTGAAGGACAGCTGTGGAAGAGAATCAATTAGCTCTTATTGCACTTTCTCATGATATGTATAAATACATAGAGTAGGTGTTTGATTGATGTCTGATCAAAATAAAGAAATCAGCCTGTTTGGTTCAGTGTAGGTGCTTTTTTTGTTGTTTTTTTTTTTTTCTTTTTACAAAAAATGAAACTATTGACACAAACGACCACAATGTTCTTGAATTTTCCTTCTACTGGACTGCTACTCTTGTGTGACAAATAAAGAACTACTAAAAAAGGAAAAAAAACAAAAAAAAGTTCATCCTAACTAGTGTGGTTACTGCAAACTGCTCTCCAGTCGCTATAATGACTCTACAAAACTGTGGCCACGTGAACAAATAAGACTTTGGATAATGATATCCTCTCTTCAATAACAACATGAATCAGAAAAACAAAAACAATGAAAAGCAAATCTAGAGACAGATAGAGGAAAACAAAACAAAACAAAAAAAGTTAGTTAATACAGGGAAATCTAAACTTACACTTTACACGACATGTACAGCATTGTTACTTTCTCACAAAACAAATCGAAAACTAAAAACAAACCAAAAAGGGGCTCAATAAGTGTGTATGTAATGCAAGCGTGTAGTTAATGTAATGTCTCTATTAATAACACTGGACTCTGGCTGTGGCTCCCACAGCTTTCAGTGTGAACCAGGGAGCCAAATCCTGCATATGTGGTAGAAAAAGTGATATGAGGTTGAACATTAAGGGAAAAAAGTAACTAAGAAGAGGAAGAAAGAAGAAGCGAGGAAGAGGAGGAGGACCTGCAGTAAAGCCTTAATTAAGAATTAATTAGTGAGAAACAGATGCAGCAGTTTCAACAACTATATGACTAATTGATGAGGACTGGTGTGTGATTCAGCAGAGAAGCACAACAGATGCAATTAGCATTTGCTGGTCGGCCGGCTGGTGCTGATTTGCAGCTATCTGTCATGATTGCGTGTGCCAAAGCTGGTTCAGATTCAGTCCCAGCAGCTGCAGTGTTTCCAGTGTTCCCACAAGGACCACGTTAGAATCTGAACGCATTTCTGTTTTGTCTGACCTCCCGTGTGGCTAATCGCGGAACATAACATTCCCGGGAAAGCTGACGTGCTACGGGTGACTGCGTGCCACATTTACCAACAATCATTAGCTCAGATCTTGAACTGATTTAATTGTTCTGGCCAGTTTAAAAAAAGAAGTGAGCCAGAGCGGCACCTGTTTAAGTGTGAGCTGCCCCCCTCCACACTGAGCAGGGCTCCTGCGGTAATGTTCAGGAGGGTATTGAGGACAAATAAACACCCCCGTCCCACCCGGTCCTATCAGCTCCTCACTGAACATACAGGATCACTGACCTACTTCCAGCCAGAATAGAGCTGACAGAAGTCTTTCCCAGCAAGCTGAATGGAAAATGTTGATACCAGCAGAAAAAAAAAAAACTTCAGAAACAACAAAATCTGAATTTTTTGTAACCCTCTTAACACTAAATATCATCAACATATTTGAAAAATGGCCAAAATCAAACCATTTATCAGAGTAAGCAACTCTAAAAACAGAAGGAGTCGTTCTATCTGCTTTCCAGAGGAATGGCACAGATTGTGTCATTTGGTAAATAACAGAACCCTCTGAACTTTCCCACTCCGGCTGAACTACGCAAAGCAGTGCTGTCAAGAATAACGATTCAGAAAGCAGATCGTCGAGTCAATCACTTCATTACACCACACTGGATGTCTGCTTGATGTATTAAGAATATTTGGCAGCAATATGGTCGAAGCATACATGCACGCACAGAACACATCATAAACGTTGCGCTACGTGTGAATGGTCTGTGCCAACTGTAGAGCATATAGATCGAAGCATAAACTGTAATGAGTGGGAATTAAGTTTTAATGTATTAGACATCAATCGTACAATTTGCTCCACATGAAAAAAAAAGCATTGCGGTCACTTCTAAATTTAGACGCACTCTTGCCCACTTCTCAAACTCGGTAAATGAAACTTCTAATCAGTTGTTTTTCATCTGCATGTTTGTACATGGTCATTACTGAAACCTTGTCAACACCCTGCTTTGAAACAGTTTGTGTGTCTCTGTTTCATTTGCTGTCTCCTGATATTCTAAGATGAGAGAAAAAAACTGAAATGTTACAGCTTATATTACTGTGTAAAGTACAACTGCAAAGTCTGTCTGAAAAGAAACACACAGGATCTCTTGTGTCTAATTCCACTAATCCAGAGTTGAAACTTTGATTCAATGTTTGTGTTTTTGTCTTTCTCCTCCAGGTTTCGTCCCTCCTTCTTCCCTCATTTTACCTCAGTTCAACAACAACAACAAAAAAAGAGAGACAGAAACATCTGGGTTGAGCTCATTCTAATTGTCATGGTCAGTAGTTTTTGCTTGGCTGTGTTTTTTTTTTGTATGTTTGTTTCTGCATGTAGAGGGTGAACAAAACAGATGAACCATGTTAGAAAATGTGAAAGTGTGCAACATATGCATGAGCCCTGTGATTGTGGTAGAGCCTGTCGTATGTGTGTGCGTGTGTGTGTGTGTGTGTGTGCGTGTGTGTGTGTGTTGCTGTGTGGTTAACTGTAGGTGCGAGCTGTGGAAATGTGTGTCTAGTATGCATCGGTCTTGTAGCTGTGGTGGGCATCAGAGGTGAGCTGGGTGGTTTCTGTGGCTGAAGACGGCTGCATCACGATGGGCTCGCCGCCATCTGGGATCAAAACACACACAAACCATCATTTACAAGACCAATAAGAAGAGACTCCATTTTCATATAAAGCAAAAACTGGACCCGATTTGGCCACCGTCACCTTTGAAGTAAGCATCCTGTGCAGCGATACACTGCTCACTGTACTCGTGCCACATTTGCAACGCTCCCTTGAAGTCCTGTTTTGACCACTTGCAAGTGCACTTTTGTGATTCCACAATGAAACCCTAACTTGTACAGAGAAAACCTTTCAAATGCTGAGTAAATTGACCCAACCTTCATTGTGAGTGACAACAAGGGGGGTTCATAGCTCCAACCCAGAGAGATCAAACACGTGGCACAGATGGCACTTGACATGCTTACAGAACAAGATTTCCAGGAAGCAATCCAAATGTGGCAGAAGCGCTGAGAGCCGAGTATCACTGCACAAGGTGAGTACTTCAAAGGAGATAGTAGGCAAATTTAAATCATAGCTTTTGTTGTACTGTTGACTAACAAATGTCTGGATTACACTTGTGATGACATGAAGTTGAGCATTAAATTTCATGCGAAAAGCTTGTGCTCCCTGAATTATCTTATTATCAAATAATAGCTGCATCACCAATACAAACAGTATTAAACAAAAGGAAACTTACAGTTACGTTAAGTTGATCCCAACTTTAGCCCAGAATAATACACTTAAGTGTGGAAAGATACATATACTTTGATGTTCACTGTGGATGAACTTATTGATTGAACCTAAATATCCTCTTCTCACCTCTTTCATCAGCAGTCATCTGCGCCTCGAGGTCCTCGGGGGAGACATAGAACTCGGGGTCCTGGTCCATGGGCGGCCGTGGTTTACATTTACCGCAGCAACAGTTACAGCAGCAACACAGGCAACAGCAAAAGTAACAACCTGTGGCCAGGCAGCAGAAGACAAACAAGGCCTGTGGAATACAGAAGAGAGAGACACTGAGGGAAACTTTACAACTGACCAAGCAATGAAGGAGACACTTGTCAGAGCAGCTGCAAAAGGAAACAACAAAGGACATCAAATCTTAAATGTATGTATCAGTATACATGTTATATGCTGGAGTTAGAAGCATCCATAGAAATTAATCACTCCCTCTTGGGCCTTTTCATGTTTCAGTGGATTCATTTAAAAAAAAAAATTGACACAAATCTTAAGTTGAGGTGAACACATTTTAAAAAAAACAAAAAAAAACATTAACAGTTAACCTTAGCAATTTTCTTCTTTTGTACACTTTTGTAATTTGGTTTTTAATTTCTACTTTCATGACTACACTGCAGGACCAGTCATAAAGGACAGAATAGCACGAGTATATGTGTTGGCCTCACCACCCCCGTCTGCCCGCCTTACCTTCGCCCACCAGCTGGACAGAACGAAGTAGGTGTTGACGTTCTCCTCTCCGAACTGTTCTGCTACGTAGAGCCCAAGTGAGCCATATTTGTCGTAGATGTTCTTCTTGGTGGTGTCGACCAGGATGGAGTGGGCGTTGTTGATTTCCTTAAACTTTTCAGCTGCTTCTGGGTTGTCCGGGTTTTTATCTGGGTGGAACTTCAATGCCAGTTTCCTGTGAAAAAGAAAGAAGGAATGACGGCTTCAGCTCGTAACTGCATTCAGGCTCTTTCACTGCTAACTGCTGATATATCCAACATACCCAAACCATATAGTCAAGCATGCCATGAAAGTTATTCAGAGTTGTATTTAGATACTTTTAAATAATATCTAAGTACATTTCTCCCATTATTTTACTGTTTATATTTTCCAAAGCAGAAAGACATATTTGTCTGCTTCAAAGTTGCGATTTGGTTGTATGTTACGGGCTCGAAGGGATTTCAATTAACAGAAAGGGGGTCTTGACATAATTACAGACATTTCAAAACATTTATTTTGTAGAAATTAATGCAGTATGAAGTAGAAGATAAGATGTGTGTAAAAAAAATTTTAAAAAATCTAAAACACAATAACTAAAACGTATCTACTGTCATCCTGTGAGGAACATTCAAGCATAATTTGTTTTCAAATGTGCAAGTTTTTACCTTGATGGCGCCATAAACGTCGTATAGAGACAGAGTTAGAAATTTCAATTTCAAACTCAGCCTCAACTGTATTGTTTGGCACTGATACACTGATGTGCACTGATTTATTGTTGTACAAAGCAGTGTGAAAAACACTATGTTTGTAGAGGTTGTGAAAATGTAAATAGGCCAAGTCAAATCACAGTTCTATGTAGCATGTGGCTCACGCTGGATTTTTTTAATTTTTGGAATTTATTTGGTCTTTTTTGATTTATGGCACCATAATGGTGTCATTACAGCCCAAAATACATTTCTGAGCTTTCCCTAACAAGTCACCCAGAAAGTCCTTGGGGTTCAGAGGATTAAATAAGGTCTGAAGAAAGTGGAAAATATTCATTAAAATATGAGCAGGTAGCTGCTTAAATTAACCTATTTCAAAGCAGGATCCACTTGACCCATAAAAAGAACTGGTTACATACCTCTGACTCCCTCTAGTGGTTTATAAAGTATTACTTCTACAGAATGACTTCCTTTCTGTGGGGCTGTTGAAGGAAATGTGTTTGTGTGTGTGCATAATATTAACATCTACCTGTAACATTTCTTGATGTCCTCCGATGTGGCATTCTTGTCGACTCCGAGCACGACGTACAGCGATTCTCCTGATGTGGAGAGAGTTCTCTGTCTCTGATGCTCCATGGCCTCTTTCTCTCGCTCTCTTTCTCTTGTTCCTTCTCCGACTTTCTCCCACACTCACTCAGCTTCGTACCTGTCAGGTAGAAAGGCAAGAAAGGAATAAAGAAGCTGATACGTTAAACAATCATTCCCATATCAAGCCTTTGATCGGCCTGTTGGACTTGGCTTCTTGCTCATAATCTCTCTTACTGATGAAAAACATGTCTTGAGTTGAGTTAAAATTAAAATGATCAGATAATGAAACAATTTCAGTCAGGGCTGGGAGTAATTATTGTGGTTATGAATTAATCTGTCTACTATGACCAGACTTTATACATCATATCAATAATCTCAAAACCTTTTAGATTTATTTTTTAACATCTACAGAACAATTCTTAAGCAATAATAAATATGGGCAAATATGATCCATTTTCTTATGTATTTTTTCCTTGTTCTTCATAATTGCATTATTTTTTTCCTTTATTAGCTGTAGTAAAGTCCGACAAGAAAAGTGTGAGACTTTCAAGCTTAGTTCCAAAAATTATACATTTCTATCTTACTTTTTTTTTTTTTTTTAAATCCATGTAGTTAATCAAAGACAGTCTTAAATGTGTCCTACTTGATATGAAATCTGTCTGACAAGATAGTGACTTATTTGAGTGCTAAAAGTTTGGATGCTTTAAAAAAAAAAAAAAAAAAAATTTATATATGTTTTTTTAAAAACTTGTATTCCTCATTCTATTAAGATTTATTTATGCATTAATCATTATGAAATATAGAATTTTCAAAATTGGCTAAAATATGAAGAGCTTTTCAAAGTCTTCCTTTGTAAATACTGTGGCTACAAATAATCAATAACAACAATTTGCTTTTATGATTATTCAATTAATCATTTGGTGTGCGAATCTCATAAAGACTGACAAGACTTGTGTAAAATACTACAAATTGTCAAATTGGAGAAACCAGACATTTGGCGGTGTTTTTCTCTGATAAACACCTGCAACATTTATAAGTAAAAAAAAAAAAAAAAAGTACTTGGAAAGTCATGTTCTGTCAATTGACTAGTCAATTAAGTCATTTCAGCCCTTATTTAAAATATTTCCCATCTTTCGACCCATCCAGTTCCTAACTGTCACATCAGACCTGTCACCTGTCAGATACTGAATGCCTATGCGGTACAGTAAGTACAACTTTGGGAAGTAAAACTTAGGACCAAATCCTCATTTCACTTTTTGCTAAGCTCCATGTAACGCTGCACTTTCCCACCAAAATGGTGACTGGCTTCTTAGCCAACTTGGTGTTGTGTGGCTTAAGGGTGGGTAGAGGAAGAGAAGGAATAAACAAGATAAAGCAGGGTAACCTGAGTTCACACAGGCAGCCGGGCAGGTACATAAAGCAGAGAGATTTGTTAACAGTGTCCTGAACGAACCTCATGTTTCCAGTAAATCTCCCATCTAGGAACGGCAGAAAACGAGATGGCTACAACAGATATCTGTACGAGAGAGCACATAAAAGTCTGCTAACCAACATGAAAGTTGATGTTGTACTTATGAGCAGGATGATGTGCAGCAGCTACTGTAGTTCACCTGTAACATATTGTGGACTAAAATATAATTTCCAAACAGTTTCCACTTAATCCTATGAACCCCAAACAATTTCTGAGATTCTTTTTGCTACTTTTTGATTACTTATTGTACAACATTTGTCCAAGTGCCCACAGGTGTTACAAATGCTAGAAAAAACATGGCAAAACTATATCCGCTTTGCTGAGAAACAAATGATTTAAATAAGACACGTAGAATAATGACTTGCTCAAAGTAATCATTTGTATTGGATATGGTTTTTACAAAAAACAAAAACACATCAAATAACTAAAAAAAAATCCATGACATAAAAAAAGACATCAGTGCCTTCTCACTCACTGAAAGATCAAGTCTATGAATATGCAAATATTTTTTAATATTAAAGTTTAACAATTGGACAGAAGAGGTCTACTGCATTACTGCAAATCTGTTCTCTTTGTAAATGAAATACAGGCATCAGTTTTCCACACTGCATTTGTTTAGGTTGTCTAACGGGCCAAACCGCTTGCAGGTGCACCATTCATACTCAAGATTTTAGGTTAACAAAAAAAAAAAGTTCTACTTTGAGCAGAAGGATTTGAAAACAGTCTTTGACACTGTGAATATACAACTCTGGGGGTCAAATGGGAGAGGGAGGTTTGAATATACAGTATATATAATGTCAGACAATGCCTCAAATTCAGAGTTCACCTTATGTCACACAGTTTACATCTTTCAGAAACAGGACACCAAATCTCTTCGCTCTGTATTATCCACCCTTCAAACTTGAAATGTTAGAAATGGGAGTCAGTGATGCTGGAATCATTTAAGTGACTTAGGTTAAAGTAGGGCTGCAGTTTCCGGGTGGACTGGATGATGCTCTCATCCGATGAAGTGCTCATTGGTCGTACAACTGACAGTGCTACTTTCATAAGGACAAAAGCACTACACCAGCAGCCTTCCACGGTTATTCCATTTTTGGTGGAACTCACTCAACCTAATGGAGACTGCCAAGTCTAACTTCTTTAATGTTTGCTGAGCATTTACTCTGTCAGCTCCAAACCACAGAGCCCTGATCTAAACATCATGGAGTCAGTCTGGGATTACATAACGGGGCCAATTCTCCAAGATGCTTTAAACAACCTACCAACAACACCTAAATGCTCAAGCAAAACGTGATCACACCAAATATTTACTTGATGAGAAAATGTTTTTTGAAAGAATTCAAATGTTAATTGCAGCCCCTAGAGCACAATAAAACCATCGTGCCAAAGTTCTCACGTCTTTGGATTTGCCCCACATGAGAGAGACTGCTTGGTCTAACATGCAATGTTTCGTGAATGCTTATTTGCAGTCAGCTCCAGAATAACCAACACCATGTCAAAGATTTTGTCATTGACTTTGGCTACACTTTGCAAACAGTAGTTTGTGTATCACAGCTGAACAACCAACATGGCAGATTTTTGTACCGCGATCACCAGTTAATATAATTCTGCTTTATTTCCACAAATACTAGATTTTTATGCCGATTTTGAATTCCGATTTTTGAAGTTGGTTAACCAGTGGTTAAATAAAATCTTTATTCATTCATTGTATTCCTTTGATTGAACCATTGTCTCAAGGTTCAGTGCAATCAGTAACTTACTACCTCGACCAAAGATAAATGTGACTGTTATTCCCTGGTGGCGTTTTCATTTTTCTTCTTTTTTTTTTTTTTTTACTGTCCACAGGTACATAGTTTATATAGTATGGAAAACTGATAACCTCTTTATCGAAACTAAGTAGATCCGTGGCTCTGCTGACACTTAAGTTGTGCGATTTGTGCTAAATCTGGTAAAAACCTGAATTAAAAAAAATGTAAGCCTGTGAAGACTCTAGCATTAGAGAGGGTGCAGTAGGTCATCCAACCCAGCAGAGAAACACTTTGAAAAACAACACTAAATCCACCTGCTGCAGGTTTCTGTACGGCAGGCTTCATGGTAGGCTAATTCAACCAGACCACAGAGAACACAACAGACCCACTGGCAAAGTAATACCAACTGTCCAAAAAAAAAAACTTTAGGCAAAAACTAAGATGTCTGTAAACCACATTAATGTTTTTAGAACAGGTGAAATGGATACCAACCTAAAGTCATATATATATATGAATTTACAGTCCTGAAGGAAATCCTCTTCTTGACCTTTGCGGTGAGCAGTAAGTGAGCTATAACCCTGACAGATAGCAGGTGTACGGGGGTTAGCAGGCTTAGAGACCACAGTAAGCCAATTCAGCTCCGCAGACAGACTGGACCAGACTGCAGGACTTAAATTAACAGGCAAATAAGCTGCACACACTACACCTGCACCTTTCTGGTGAGCGCTATGATTCACAGACTGATAATTACACCAAGAACATATAGCAGTTCCCATCACACAGGCCTGTAAGAGAGATTCACACATATACTAAATAAAAATAAAATACAATTCTTTAAATTAGTGCTGCTATAGCAATTATCAGAAAGTTTTGGGGCACCATGGTGGCTTAGTGCTTAAAATACATGTTTATACACCAGATGTTTTTGTTTTCAAACACTGACTTAGCCTTTTAGACGTATACTTTTGCCACTTACTATTGACAATACTGATACTCCAAATGGTCACATCGCTCGATCAGCTCTTTTGTATCGCTCAGACTGGAAAGATGGTTTTCCCAAGTGTGTATTCAACTGGGGCAGCGAGTGGGAGGAGGTTAAATTTAGCATATTGTCACTGGCTAGTTACCTAAACATAGGGGGATAATCTTAAAGAATATGAGAAAAAGGCACAATGTAGATTAAGACAGACTATGTGGAGCACCCGCCATAAATAAGCCCACCCTACACAAAAACCTACAGGTAACTTTCACCAATGTAGCGGAATATAAGCTACATAAACATAAATGACTAAAATTGAGTTTTACATAAAAATCTGTAACAGCCTATGTGGCACCAGATGGCTAGTATTGCCATGGTAACCCTACAATGCCTCAACATGTCTGACAACACATCAGTTTAACACCCCACTAAATCCCGCCCGCTACAGTGCCTCGGATTAACCAGTCGCAACACAGATTCACCCCCACCTGACTGGGATTAACCAATGAGGGCGATTCATCAGTACTCCAGGGATTATCAACATACTGAGGGACTGTGTTAGGATGTGTGTGTGTATAATAATCACATCCAACCAGTCTAAAGCCTAAACCAAACGACTCTGCCTACCTGGGCCAAGCAGCCAATGACATTCTGTCTTGGTGAATGAGCTGGAAGTCAAATGGGCCATTCACAGGAACAAACAGACTAGAAGGAATTAACACGCAATGTAATGAGGGTGAGAGCATATGGTGTGTCTTAAAGTGGGAGTGTCACATTGTATATGTGCTTTCACACTTGTGTCTCACATTTGCTTACTTTGTTTGCTAAATTTAATCCAGCAGAAGCATTTCACTGAGCATGTAATGCTCCAGCTTGCCCCATTTCACATCCATCTGACAGCCACTGTTGTTTCTCATCTATATTATATCTAAGTTTCTCAACTGATGGATTAATGTTTGGTTTATAAAACATTTAAAAAAATGTATACCACAATTTCATTGTTGCAACTAATTTCTAGGTTAGGTAACACATGGAAAACTAGCTATTACGGTATAGCTTTCCTGCTCATTGATTTGCAAGAAATTTCCTTTGCAAAATTTACAGCATTTTAGATTCTTAGAATCTTACCCACCACACAAAAATCTTCAGGGAGGCACACGATTTACCCAAATTCACTCTGCAGCACATTATATTGACCCCAAACACTCACCCAGAGTCAAAAAGAACCATTTTCAATGACAAGCCTGCTTACAGAGAATGTTCCCACAGAACTGGCTAACATTATAAAGACTAACAATGGTTTAAAGAACACTGAGCTAATGTTCAACAAACATTTTGAGAATATTTATCATTTAAAATATTATTTTGATAAGGTTAAAAGTTACATCATGTTTTAACTGCAACATTTAGAGGACGTGTAGAAGATGTTGTCAAAGCCATAGATTATATGACATGATAGCAACGGAAGATCACTTTAAAACCAACATTTAAACATATTTTCAAGATGTTATCAAGGCCATAGATGACAAAGCTTTTTTAAATTAAAACAATACACTTACAAAGGTAGAACATTTTGGCTGCAATATTCTGAGGATGTTTTCAGGGTGTTGAGGTAACAGCTTAAGAGAATGTTATACAGACATTGATTTGTATGAAGTTAAATGATGAGAAAGCATTTTTGAAAGCAGTCTGACTTCACTTAAAGTGCCTAGAACACAAATCAAACACCCCATGCCAATGAAAGTTCCTGAAAGTTCAAATAGTAAGAAATACAAGCAATAGGAGGTCTCAAAATGACAAACTAATCCACTAGGGCAGTAGCACCCAGGCACACTGGCTGGTTAGTTGGTCAGCAGGCTCTCATCCAGCATGCAATCAACCGCGTTACTTACATAAGGAGGAAAGCGCTACCTCAACAGGCTTCCAGGATTAATCCATTATTTTTGGCAGTTGGGGGGACAGATTACCCATGAACACCCCTGCATTTTCACAACTTGAAACCATAGACTGTATAAAAGATGGACGTAAGCCAACCCGGAAGTGTCAAAAACCTGCAATATCACTACGTCCGCTAGCTGCTGGCTCCAAAAAGCCCTGGCTCCCATAGACTTGAATTGGAAAAGAAGTGATCACAGATCACAAAAAAAATAAAAATCCTGAGCTGCAGGAATGCAGTAGCATTCCTACAACTCAGGAATTTTTTTCTTATTAGCTTTCATAGTCAAATCCAGAGATCAGGTGGCCAATCTGAAAATAAATCAATACTGAATTTTTAAAAAATCGTCAAAATTTTGCGGGGCAAGGGGCATGGCTGGCTTGATTGACAGTCGGCAGCGACGATGCAGACGAAGCGAGCAGAAAGCGGTAAATGTGGGCGGGCAGAAAGGGCCTGCATCTCAATCCGTCTGACCAATCGCTGCTCCTATGGTTCCGCCCCCCCTCCGACGATTGTTGCGTCACTGGCTCCAAAAATCCAAGATGTCAACCAGGAAGTAGCAAAACCCTGGCTTCATTTTCTCAGTGCAGAAACCAACGGTTGACGTCACAGTAGCTACGTCCATCTTTTATACAGTCTGTGCTTGAAACTCACCCAACTTGACAAAGACTGCAAGGTCTAATTTATTTAAGGTTTACAGAACATTTATGAAACATTGGCTTGAACCTACTGACACCAGGTGAAAAAGTTGCTGGTGTGACTGCATTTTGTTGAAACGGATAGACAAAGCGACTTTGTAAACATATCACAGCTCCACAACCAACACGGCAGATCATCTAAAAACAACAGATTAACTTGTCTATGTTATATTCCTTATTAGTTATTGTGCTGGGATCACAAGCTGATACAGTTCTGTTTGTAGAAATCACATGAATATAGGCAGATGCGCTATGTTCTGCTCCAATCATTTCAGTCTAACATAAATCTGTTTAAAAAAAGTAATATGCTGCACATACTAACTTTTTATGCTTATTTTTTATTCATTTAGGCTGATAAAGCTAGCAGAAAGAGTGTCATTATTCAGTGTGTCCCATTTACTTCAACTACAGAAAATGTGGAGATTTATTTTTCCCCCTGCAACCAATCGATTAGTTGAAGAGTCGGTGGGCTTGCAGCTGATTTTCTTTGGTTTACTGCATCCCTACAATCTACTGACCACAATACCTGATTATCATATTAAGAATGACCCCTTAAAACAAAATAAACTACAAATCAATATGTCCAAGAAACAAATTTGCAGTGATCCAGCATTCAATCCATTTTTGTATAACTTTACAAGTCCTCTCAATTTAAAGCAGGAACATGTTAAGAATATCTTCTATGGAATAAACTGCATTACAAAATCTTGCTCACTATTAGCCATGTGTCTGCAACTTTAGCTCAGAACACCCAGATTTACTGCATGTCTTTGAATTAACAAAAGCATGATGATATATGAGCATCAGGCTAAGCTTTGTTCTGCACTGCTTTCCAAGGTTGTGCAACTTTGAAATGTTAACATCTTCTTCATAACAAACAAAACCTAATCAAACTCCTTCTAAAAATCTGAATAGCTGCCAAACATCCTGCCGTCTGTATACTCACTATGACTTGATGTCTGCTTGATGAATAGTGCTAAATACAACAGAACACCATACGAGGAAGAAGTGTTTATACCTCTCTGTGTGCATAAAAGCTCTTACCACTTCAGAAACTTGAAAGCAAAGGAAAAAACACCATCAAAGCAGCACATCGCAAATTAAACAGAAACACTTGTTCAACATTATGCAGCAAATCATGCGCTGTTATTAAGCAACTGCAGTTTTGTTTTGTTTTTTTGTTTGCAATAAGGAGGGCAGGAAAAACTACTGGTTGAAGATTTTGAAAAGCTAAGCCAATGGCACAGGGTACACTATGCAAAGAAGCTGGTTGCTACACCTTGTTCTAAAAAAAAACATGTCTTTGGTGAAGAACAGGTTTCAATCACATGTGGGAAATAAACCAACATGCATGACTTTTATATAAATAACACGTGGTTTAATCATATTCAAAAGTCACTGTAAGGTCACACAGTTACTTGTAGATTGTAAGATAATGCTTATTCTGGAAACAAGAGGGGCTAATCAGAACTTAATTAAGGCATGAAATGCAAACAATTAAAATACATGGGTTAAAATAACATCCTCCACGCAAACTGGGAACTTCCCAGTGCAGCCAGGCTGTTTTAGTTAGGCAAAGAAAATTTGGTTTTTTTTTATTTTTGGAGAAGTTAGGAGTTTTGAGCCTTGCTTAAGACAATAAGAAAAACTGAAGAAGATGATGTGGCTGATTTACTTCCTTCTACTGGAGATCAAAAAACAGGTTCAGTGTAAGTTCATTTCATCAGCAAATATGACGACTCCCGTGTGTGTTCGCATGTTAAGTTAACGCTTTTGTGTGTGCAATTATTTTTTTTTAAAATAACCAAGTGAGGTGAAAAACTCTTTTTGTAATATCAAACTATTTTAAGTATTTTAAAACTAAAATCCCTCCCTTCCTTAGTCTGCAAAACACAAACCCATTTTGATAACTCATTAACCTGTGATCGCATGTGTTTTTGCACTTATTGTCACACCACACACACTCTACATTCCACAAACACCAACATGAGGAGAAAGGCAAAAGATGTTTTGTCACTGAGGGTCCAGTTCTATCGATCTGCTTTGTGGTGTTAATGTGATAGCTTGAATGTTCTGAAGTTTTTATGTGTCACTTTCTGTGGGTAAGCATGTGACACCGTCGCAACACCAACAGGTTATTTTGACAAGACAGTGACGATGTGAATATGTCTATGTCTCAGAATCATATTGAAAAGTCAAGAGGAGTAAAAAAACATGTCACTCTGGCATTCATTGAAATAAAGATGTCTGACTTCAGAAAAGAGAAAGATATGTGAACAGGTGTAGCGTCCAGGTAAAGTGCAGGAAAAAATGTGTTTGACTAATAATTCGGCTGTTATGCTGACATCACATACAAATGCTATAATAATTTAGCATCAAGCATTTAATCACAACTAGATATAAAAAACGGTGTCATGATTTAGCTACCCACATATGATATCAATATAATGACCACTCATACTGCAGTGTACTTCCAGTAAACAAGCAACACCTGCCAAGTCCCACTCCTGGAATAGGTGTGTGCATGCGTCCTGACTGTCTGCCTGGTATTTAACTTCTGTTTATCCAGGGAAGGTTCACTGAACAACCTAAGCTCTGAACAAAGCTTAACAACCCCACTGTGTCTAGCACATCTCGATAAAAAACACACTGACATGGTGCTACAGCCCAATCTGTAACGAGCTGTGATACTGTGTAGAAAAAAAGCAGTTGTACCAAGCCTTTTAGAAACGACCACGTCGGCCTTGTATGTATTTCTGAGTTTGATATGAAGGACAATGCGACCGTATAGAGTGCTGTGAAAAAGTAATTGCCCCTTTACAGATATCGTCTACTGTTGCACATTTGTCACACTTACATGTTTTAGATCATCAAAATAATTTTAATACATGACAAAGATAACCCAAGAAAACACAAAATGCAGTTTCTAAATGTTGATTTCATTGATTGAAGAAAAAACACCCCACCTTGTCCAATGAGAAAAAGTATTTGTCCCCTTAGCTACCAATCTACCAAATGATCACATTAATTTGCAATTGGATTCAATTTCACCAGCCACCCCCCTATATAATTGCCAGGCTTGTTGAACCTAAACATTGCTTGAATAGAACTTGTCTAGCATTGTGAAGTAGGCTAAAGGGTCTCAAAAAGCAGCATATGATGCCACATTCTAAAGAGATTCAAGAACAAAGTCATTGACATTTATCTGTCTGGAGCTAAGGTGCTGGGACTCCAGCTAACCACAGGGAGAGACATAAACCATAAATAAAGAAACACAGAACAGTGGTGAACCCTCCCAGGTGTGACTGGCCGACAAACATTTCTCCAAGAGCATGTCAACATCTGATCCAGAAGGTCATGAAAGAACCCAGACGAACATCAAAAGAACTGCAGGCCTCACTTGGCTCAGTTAACATCTGTGTACATGATTCCAGAATAAGGAAGACACTGGGCAAAAATGGATCCATGGGATCCTACTACATCTGGCGTAAAGATAATACTACTTTCCACAAGAGGAACATCATACCAACAGTGACACATGGATGTGGTAGTGTGATGGTTTGGACTGCTTTGCTTCCACAGAACTTGGACAACTTGTCATGCCTGATGGAACCATGAACTCTGCTCTCTATCAGAAAATCCTCGTGGAGAATATCCGCCCATCAGTTCACGATCTGAAGCTCAAGTGCAAATGGGTTGTGCAGCATGACAATGACCCAAAACACACATCAGTCCACCTCTGAATGCCTCAAAAAGAAAAAAAATGGGTTTTTTGAGTGGCTGAATCAAAGTCTGGACTTGAATCAAACTGAGGTGCTGTGGCAAGACTAAAAAGGACAGTTCATGCTTGAAAACTATCTTAACAGCAGAATAGAGAGGATCAAAATTCCTCCATGGCGAAAACACTGATCACATGCTCTTGCGAATATTGAACTTCAGTTGCTGCTGCCAAGGATGGCCCAGTTATTAAGTTCTAGGGGGACAATTAGGGGAACAATTTTCTCTGTTGAAAATTATATAAATATTCATTTGATCTGGAAGACATCAGGAAGGCGGCAAATACTTTTTTACAGCACTGTATGTAGCAAAACTTTGTCTACTTGTTGCAGCATAAATACAAGTGCATGCACATCTGCTGTTCAAGTTCAAGAAGAGAGCAGAGTTTCGATGGAAGACCACAGTGGCACGAGCACAATGGACAAGAGGGAACTATTCAGAAAAGGCGTATAACCACTGCAAGTGTTGTCTGCTCATTAGTTGGGAGAGCTTTTTAATTGTTTTTGTCCTTGTCGCTGCTAAATACACCCCTAAAACCATTTGCCCGCCAACTCGGGGTGCGCATAAGATGATATTAGATCGAGAACGATTACAATGTGTAGACGATCTGCCAAAGTGAGGAGATCATATGGATCGTTTAGGTCACATTCTATAAATTGCAGTTCTATGCTGATGCACGGATGCATAGCGAATAACGGGCAGTGATGCAATTTCTTATCTGCCTCCTTGTTTGTGCGTGTAGTGGTAGCCGCATGAAGAGCCATGGCTGAAAGCCAAATGAGGAGTTGATCTCCGAATATCCGCCGCAACACTATATTTCTCCAACACTGCCATTCCACATCTGTACTCTGAATGCCAACAAAAGATTGATCGCAAAGTTCACAACATCCAGTTTTTCGCAGCGAGTGACCTGTGGTCCAGCCGCACTTAGTCTCAAAAATACATGTAAGATCGCGATAACACTGAAATCGTCATTTTATAATAAAAAAATCGTGATATGATATTTTTGCCATATCGCCCACCCCTACCACCAACTTTGATAAGAAAATGTTTATGCTAGAACAGATTTATTCCACTTCGATTGATTGTGCCTGTGTGTGTATTTGTGTACGTTGGGCTTGTTGGGACATGCACTATTAATGATTTAAAATTATTGTATTTCTGGAAATTGTTTTGGCACATTTTCCTGTTTAACTTTTGCTTGCATTTTGTTTTGTGCCATGACTTACAGTTTGCCCAAATAAAATGCACTTAAATTAAAAAGTCAATAGATTTTTTGGAGAAAATGTATAGTTTTTTTTATTAATTGATAGTAAAGTAGTCGTTAGTGGCAGCCCTAATACTACCGAAGCACAGGTCCTATTCCTTGAACTTGAAAAGCAGTCAAATAAACTTTGTATCTGTGGCTTCCTTGTGCAGGATTGATGACAAAGCAAAGAATGTTAGAAAAATGAAAAATCCCAAAAAACAAGTAGTGTGGAGGGGAAATTGCCTTTTAATCCATTGTTATGTTTAAGCCTGTAAACGTGACACTTTCACAGACTGCTGAGATGATACATATTCTAAAATGTTGCGTTTCCTCATTGCTGCCTGCGGGGAAGTCATGGATCATTAGCCAGATTTATTGACTACATGAGCCACCAGATGCTGTATCTGCACTGTGCCACAAATGAAATACAGCAAGTTCAAATGAATAAAAATCATGCAGAAAGCACATCTCCTATGCTGATGCCTGCTCACACAATTATTTTAATACCTTCACATTGCTACATTTTAAATACAAAACATAAATGACACAGACCTTGGTCCTGACTGCTACTCAACACTGTACACAATCAAGTCTTGGACATCATCGTCTGCAGACTCTCAGCGCTGACTGATGGACATTACTCACACTGTCACATATAAACACAAGCAGATTCAAGATCCAAAATGCAAGCTGTGGATGTGTAGTATCCACAGCTGTGTCCTGCTTTCAATGCAATGAACATCCGTCTGCAGCACACAACACAACACAGCTCTTCAAATACTGCACGCACACAAACACGCACGTGCACCCACACACACCTACACACACACACACACACACACACACCTACACACACCTACACACACCTACACACACACAAAAAAAACCCCACTCCCTTCAATTTGTCATCAGGGAGCTTTAATGCAATCCACAGGCTGAGACTGTTTGTTTCCTCGACCAGTTACTTTGGTGAATAAACAAGACATTTTATTTTCTAATATGCGAGGACACCCTACAAGTGAAGGCTCTTTGCAAGCTACCAGCAGCAGGTTAACGCAGTTTATGCTGCAAATGTGCATAATTTAATACTGAACTGATTTCCATTCACCTCAGTAACTGTCATCAGTTTCTGTTCTGTAAGGTGTTAGAATAAGGATGTTTTAAGTTTGACAAACTGAATAAAATAAATCAGTTTTCACAAAGCAAAGCTTTAGTTTCATTGGTTAACAGCTTAACAAAGAAAAGCTGCAAGGATTTCATGATAATGGAAACTGATTTATCAGCAAAAACTAACATTTAATGATAACCTTTATTTGGAAATAATTATATTTGTCATACTTCCTTTTTTTGTCTTTCATATATCAGTAAAACTATATCTGATTGTAAACTGAATGCCTTTGGGATGGAAAACTAGCAGTTTGAATACATCACCTTTAGCTCAGGAAAAACTTCTGGAAATCTGTGTTGATCAAATTTTTCCAGGATTTTTTTGGCCAAATCAAATAATCAGTTATGATATATCAGCACAGTTAAGGATTCTGAACTAATCAAGATTGTAGTTTTTGTGTCGACTAGGTCAATATGTTCTTATCCAACCAAATTCTCATTCGTCAAGACATTCTCCAGGGTGACTTTGAAGAGAAGGAAACAGCAACATTAACAGCCTTCCAACATTTAATTGAAACTTTCTCTCACATTTTTTTAATGCATCTTACACTTCTCCTTCATCACTGTTAATATCACACCCCTTGCTCTGCATCATCATCACTTCCTCAGTAATGTGTCACCATCTCCTCCCTTCTCAACCTTCTTATGCCAGGGGGTCTCTACCTATTCTACAAGCTATGAATGTATAGTAATAATAACAACAATAATAATAATGATCATCATCATCATAATTATAATAATAATAATAATAAAACTCATTTGACCTTCACTATAATAGTAAAATACAAACGAAGCTTCACACAGAAATGCAAACACGGGCACAGGCAGTCACAAAATTTGTCTGCGATTCTTAATTGTGAGAATGTGTGGCTGAGATCAGGTTACCAACATGAGCATATGCAGCCATTCCTGCCTGATCAATAGATGGTAATGTGACCTCAATGCTGGGACTGACACAGTAAACACAGCTGTCACAGACATGCATGCAAGGCAGGAAACAATTTTTATTACACATCAGGTAGCATATCCTTATTTCCTTTTTTAGCTTAGTTCCTGTGCCCAGCTAGGAACAATGCCATTGTTACCTTGCAGCAAGGAATCTACTAGCCTGGATTCAGATCTGCTTTTTAGGGTCCAAGCACACCAGTGCAAGGACCCTCTTGAAACCCTTGTGATTATTATTTGGTGCAATCTTTGAACACATTTTGAGGGCCTAAACGTGCTCAAAAACTCACCAAAATTGCCACTGGTGAAAATCGGAAACTACCAGGGACGTGGACATGTCACTTCCAAAATGGCTCCACAGCGCCACCTTGAAAATTTCAACAGAGTCCCATCGGAAGCACGTTTGGCCTAGAGCTACACAATTTCATAGGCATATAGAGCTGGTCGGCACGAACAAAAAAGTCGACCAGCACCAAGCTCTAAAATGCAACATGGCTCAACTGCACCCCCTACAATATTTCAACAAAGTCCCATTGGGGCAACGTTTCACCTAGAAATACAAAATTCGGCACACATATGTAGCAACTCGTGACACGCAAAAAAGTCCAACATGTTTCTGTAAACCCAACAGGAAATCCATCATGTTGGAAAATAGCAAGCATGCTGGGGCATTTTTGCTCCAAAATGGGCATTATTGGCAATTTTTCAAATCTATCTCCTCCTAGGGGGCAAATCGTACACACCTTAAGAGTGCATCCACGATAGGACCAGGCGGGGGTGGCACATGCCATCTCACCGATTTCAATGAAACTTTGCCAGTTTAAAGGGATCCACCCAAAACTACTTCAGTCTAAGTTTAAGGAAATTTGGTCAAACTGGGGGGATTTCACCACCCGTCTTTGTTTTTTTTTGCAAAA